>NW_015237135.1:0-663 GCF_001447785.1 Gekko japonicus | reverse complement strand
TAATGGGATCCCTGGTTAGATGAACAGGTACAATGATTTACATATTCTGTTTGGGGAAATGTTTGTTTTTGAACTAACTGACATACACTGGAACAATTCTAGGCTAAAATACTATAGAACTTTAGAAAGAGAAGTTATTCCACCTCTGGCCTGTTACCAAGAAGTCACTCTTATGTTCTGACAGTGGGATAAAAAGTTGTTATTGGATCAGATTTAGATTTGATTTTTCTCCACTTAAGAAACGATTGCCCTTGTGATCTTTCTCTGCCAGTGAGAAGCAGGGACACCATTTTGTGGAGACAAAGCCTGAAATTGATGAAACCTATTGAGCAAAGGCTTTATCTGGCTTTTAATCTCTTTAATGTTAAATTTTCAGCTCTTTGTGAAATATATTTATGAAATATAAATGTGTGTGCCCTGGTGCCTGACAACAGCTCAGCTATGCCTTGTGGTTTGTTCACCCTATAAATATGGGCTACACTCTTGGCCAGCCAAGAGGAGCCTATCCATTGATATATAGTGGCAGGATTGTAGGGTATAAAGAAGTTGTAACAAGAATAGGTTCATTTCTTGGCCATAGGGCCATCATGAGCACTTGAAAACATGATTCAAAGGTTGGTATTATGCTTCAAGTCAGATAGCATAGAACCAAATGGTAATATT
>NW_015237134.1:0-663 GCF_001447785.1 Gekko japonicus | reverse complement strand
AGGACCCAGGCCTTAGTTGTTAAAGTTAGATATTGGAGAGAACTGCTCACTTGGAAGGCTATCAAAATATGAGCATATTTTCACATAAATGGGAAAAGATATTCACTTCCATCTTTACATTCTATCTGGAGAAGTTAACTCACCCTGTTGAAACTGCTCTAGCACCATCTGCAGGTTGGCAAGAGACACAGCATACTGCTTCACCTGATCTTGTGACATCGTTAGCTGAAGGACAGTTTCGTCTCTGTGCCTGGTAACAATGTTCAACTGTTCTTGCAAAGACTCCACCTGCATACTTGCCTGGTGGCTTCAAATAAAATTCATGGAGTTAATCACAAAGAATTCTCATTCCTGAAATCTCTGTATTTTTAGGGCCCAGATGTAGGGGGCAGTTTTCTCATCACTATTTCAAACTATAAACATGGAAACAGCTGCTATACTCTTCTAGGAAGGTTATTTCAAACATTTAAAAAAAAGAGATACAAAAATTAGTCAATTTGTTGCCAAAGAAGAAAAACCTACTGTCAGAAGAAAAATAAAATGATTCGATTCTGCCAACAATTCTGATCGTATAGAAAGATATTTTACCTATCACTGTCCTGAAACTTACATAAATATTGAAAAAATGCAAGAGATCTTGACCTACAGAAAAACGTTTTAAGT
>NW_015237133.1:0-663 GCF_001447785.1 Gekko japonicus | reverse complement strand
GCCATATTCACATGTATTTAAGTATTCATTATCATTTCAGCCTTGACCCTTATCACATTTGTTGATTCCCTGGCATTTCCAGTCACAGGTTCTCAAGTGGCACATGGGGAAAGAACGCTGCTTGACAGCTTCTGTTAGAGCAAAGACAGCACTGCACAAGACGGACCCACAGCAGAACTCAGAAGGCAGCTTCAAATGTTCAGATATACTGACACAAACCATTTGTTGACATTTCAAAGGAGGATGAAAACATTTTGATAATATTTGCATGGCTGCTTGTGACTGCACACCTGTCTACATTATTTTGAATTTTTAGAAATGTTTGTTGTCTTACAAGGACTACACATACATTCTATCATTATAGAGTGGCCACATTTTTCCTATTAATAAATGTCTTTCAATTTCTCTACTCAGAATAACTTACAAAGTGAGTTTATTTAACTTCACTATCAAAGGGCTTGAAAAACCAAACTATTATATTTGTCAGCCTAGAGAGACGTGTTTCCCTTGGGTTTTGGCTGAGAGTCTGTCAGGCTCTGTGAAGTACAGGCATACTTTTGTTTTTGTTTTCTTTAGAAAAGAAATGGGGGTTAAGAAATAAGAAATAGATCAGTTAGCAAACTCTGTTTTCAGATTTTGGTTTATGTTATCTGGATATGGTCT
>NW_015237132.1:0-663 GCF_001447785.1 Gekko japonicus | reverse complement strand
GGAAGATATTCAACTTCATAACGAATCGATTCGGTCAACCTCTGGTGGATCTTTTCGCCTCGGCAGACAACCACCAGCTACCACGGTTCTTCTCGAGGTTTTACCACCACAAGGCAGAGGCGACAGACGCCCTGACTGCTCCTTGGCCTCCGGGACTATTATACGCCTTCCCCCCAATCCCGCTGATTCCAAAGACAATTCGCAGGATTCGGGAGGAGAGAGCACAAATCATATTAGTTGCTCCCCTGTGGGCCCGAAGACCATGGTACTCAGCTCTGATGGAGTTGGCCATTCTCCCCCCATTGCCTCTTCCGTCTCAACCGGACATGCTCCTCCAAGGTCCGATACACCATCCACACCCGGAGTGGTTATGTTTAACCGCTTGGAAGTTGAGAGGTCGCAGTTAGCCAACCAAGGATATTCTCAGCAAGTATTGGACACTATACTAGCTTCCAGAAGACAATCTACTATCAGAATTTATAACACAACTTGGAAGGTCTTTGTTCGTTGGTGCAAGCGGAAAAAGGTAACACCATTATCACCCTCCGTAGCTTCCGTTCTATCCTTTCTTCAGGATGGATTAGATTCCGGTCTTAAACCCTCGACTCTTCGGAGGCAAGCAGTGGCGCTTTCCACAGTACTTCCGTTGATGGGAGGTTACAA
>NW_015237131.1:0-663 GCF_001447785.1 Gekko japonicus | reverse complement strand
CCCCCCCCCCTTTGGCTCAGGAGTAGTAAAGAATGTCCAGTCCATATGCAATGGCTACCTGTGGGAGGGCTGCCTGGAATTATATTGTTGTGGCAGTTACCTTGCATGACTACAGATTGGCTACCATCATGCATTTTCTCTATACTGTCATAAAGTACCGAAATAAGGCATTGATGGAGAAGGGGAGATGAATTGCATGACATTGAAGCATTCTTACAGAGACCCATTGCACACCAAAGCTCATCATATTTAGCAGAAACCCATTCCAGGCAGGTTCCATATATTGGCTGCTGCACATAAAGTGGCCATTAAATTAAGGTTTTCACCTTTTCTCCCCTCTTATTTTTTATCAGATATTTCCCCCAAGTGTGAGGCTAGATGGTAAAATGCACTCCTTAAATATTTATAGGCTCAGATCTCCCTCCCACTTCCTAAATTCCTAAATCAGCATAAGGTTATTATTTGGGGATTTATTTTTGTTTTCAAGAAGAACCACAGTCTTAACTATAAGCATACCAAAACTGCAAAGTCAAAAGGACTGACTTAAAAACATGCCTGTACCTTGAGCAGTCATGAGTGACTGTCAGTGCATAAGATACAACTTAATCCTCCTGTTTCTTTCCTGTGTGGGCAGATCACAGTAATGATTTGCTGAAAATACAG
>NW_015237130.1:0-663 GCF_001447785.1 Gekko japonicus | reverse complement strand
AGTATTTAATTTCTTCAACAACATTTGTTGGCACATGCAGAAGCATGCCAATCACACGCACATCATCAGATAGGCAGTTCTGGACAAGAACCATTGCCCACACGAGGACTTCATGGGCTGGATCAAACAACTTCCTTTTTGCTAAGTGAGGAGTCTTGCTTATAGCAAGTCTCCTTCCACTGGAGCAGAACTCCTCACTTAGCAGAGGGAAAGCACTGCATCCAGTCCACAGTGATTATCTCAAACAAATTGTGGCACTTTATGGAATTAACACAATCATATAGAATTAATGTGGAAATACCTATTTCCCTCTGAAAGTGGCTTTCAAAATTATCCATCTTGACATTAGCGTAAAGCTTTTTATTAAGACCAGCTAAAAGATCACAAAGTAATGAGCAAGTACTCCAGAAGACATCCAGCACTGTGAAAAAGGGCTGGGAAACTTAAAAGCTTGCTCTGTACTCTATAACCGTTTAATTGGTCCTAATGAAAGTTACTACATTGCTGTTGCATTTGGATTGTGTTTTCTACGGATCCAGATGGCTACCTGCAAATTTTATATGTTTCAAAGGTTTGAGGAGCTGAAGCTGGCCAGCTGCGCCCTTCTGAGCAGAGGGACCCTCTCGTAAGTCTACTGAAGTCAGTGGCTTAGAAGGGTGTAAC
>NW_015237129.1:0-663 GCF_001447785.1 Gekko japonicus | reverse complement strand
AGATGCCCCCCGCTGTAGCTACGGGCCTGCCGGGGATGCCGCCATTCCACCTGTTGTGGAGCCGTTCAGCGAAGCGGATCTGTTCCCTACCTCTGGCTGTCCTAGAGAGAAAGGAGGGCGGTGGTCACGTGTGGGTCAATTCAAAACGAGTCCCGCGTTCCAGCTTGTGGTTCGAGGCAGCTCGTGGGGCCCGGAGGGCTGCCCCTGAGATGGCAGACTTGTGGGGCATCTTGATTGACCGCTCCCTCGTAGAGATCCTTCCTTCCCCCCCCGGTAGGTCGGAAGCTGGATGTGAGAAAGCTGAGCTTGACCCTGGCTCCCGGAAAGGCCCGTTCCCTCCCGCCAGGCTGCCACCTCCGCGAGCCGAGGTTTGAGTGTCAGTAGGGAGTGGGCCCTCCAATGGAATAGTTCAGCGGTTCATTCCTCGTTCGTCTCTCCACCCAGGTACCAGCAGCTGCTGAGTGAAATACATCACTGTTACCTTGAGCAGAGGGAGCACTTGCTGGGGCCCAGTATCACGAGTACTGTGACTGAATTGACTAATCGGAACAACAGAGATCATTGTGCTCTGGTAAGCGCCTTGGTATGTTTTCTTCAATTCACCTTTCTTATGGAGCGAAGCCGCTGACCAGCAGTGTTCCCTCTAAACAACGTTCCCTCGAG
>NW_015237128.1:0-663 GCF_001447785.1 Gekko japonicus | reverse complement strand
GGTCGACTGTAACTTGGAATTCCCAGCGGCAGAGGAAAGAGGGGCCGAACGTGATCCACTGGGGCACTCCACGTTCCTCTGCCACGGGGAAACAAAAAAAACCCCAAATCCTCCCTGGCTTTCCTCGTGTGCGCCTCCCTCCCTGTGTTCCCACCGCTGGGAGGCCTAGGCTGACATCAGCGATACAGAGGCTGAGCCGCTCCTCGCTGACGTAGGCCAGAACATAGCCAGGGAGGGAAGGCGGGGAGAGAAAGACTCCGAGTGGGACCACACACACACAGTGCCGCCGCTGGTACGGCTTCTCCCACCCACCCACGGTTGGCTCCCGGGCCAAGAGCGGCCACGTCACAGCTCAGTCAGGCACAGAAGAGAGGCTGTGTGCGGGGCACGCAAACCGGAGCCTTTTCTAGGGCCTCGGCCGGGCAGGCACCCAAAGACTGCACAAAGCTCGGTTCAGCGGCTCCTGGGGCGTCTGAGGAGGCCTGGAGTGAGCTCGGCCATGCGCCTCAGGGCCCGCTCATCGGGGCCTCGACCTAGGCCACGGTCACAAAGGGGTCTGAGCTGTTGTGTGTCACTGCCCGCTTCCTCAGAAGAAGCGGGCAGTGACTCGTGAAAGTTTCTACCCCGCCACCGGTGTTCCCTCTATGCAGAGTTAGTGTGAGC
>NW_015237127.1:0-663 GCF_001447785.1 Gekko japonicus | reverse complement strand
TAAAGCTCACACTGCAGGTTGTGAAGTACTTCAAACTTTGCTATTTTGCATATTTTTTGCTTCAGTTTTTGAAGGCAGGAAATGAGATATATAGTGCTCTGCAGCTCTATCGCTGACTTCCAGAAGACTTATTTAGAAAAAATTTTCAAGATTCATGCGCAGCCATAAGGACTAGAAAGCTTTCTTTTCAAAATGATAGCTGAAATACTTGGGAAGCTGACCTCTATGGACAGTATTTCTGTTTTCTGAGAGGTTCATGGTATCCATTGTGCATAGAAACGCTACTGGACTCTAAATAGAGAATAAGTGCTGTAAAAGAAAGATTTTGATAGCTTTTACCCGCTCCCCCCAGGGACCTTGTGTGCATGATGAAGAATCTGGTTTATCTCTGACTGGAAAACCTGCCCTGCAGGCCCTGTTATATCATTACCACTTTTACGAGCATTTGAATGAGATGGTGAGACAGTGCTACCTAGGTCGATATACATTTGACCTGAACTGTTCCTTGGGAGACAACCTGGCAGCAGAAAAAAATAGTTTAAGTGGTAAGTAGCATCTTTTCAACCTTGAATTTCAGTAGTTCTTCCTGGTTTCCCCTGTGTAGCTCCTGCTTGTGACTGCTGTTTTCAACTTACTGTTAAACACAAAGGTAATACATTTTTA
>NW_015237126.1:0-663 GCF_001447785.1 Gekko japonicus | reverse complement strand
CGTTCCTGCCCAAAAATAGCCCTGAGCGGCTCGATATCTGCATGGCAGCCGACCGTGAAAGCCACCGCACCCGTAAACCCAAAACTGGCAGCCTTGCTCTGCACAAAAGGCCCGTGCCATGCCCATCAAAGAACCAAGCGCTTTGCTAGTACTCTCGTATTTACTAAAGTCGGAAGCTTTTCTATCTGTTCTGCTAAGGAAGAGGCCATTTCTCTGCCAGGTCAGCCATATGTTTCCCAAATGTTGCTGTTAGACTATACAGGAAAGTCCATTAATTGCACCGACGGATGCTGCCTGTGTGTAATTTCCATATGTTGTTTTTGAACGCTTGCCCACTAGTTTGGAGGCATGCATCTTTCCCACGTACACAGGGTGCTATCTGAAGAGCTCGGTGGCGGCACTGCTGTGTGATGGAGCCTCCTACATTCCCGATAGCTGCCCCTCTTCATCCCGGCGACCCTTGTTCTCCACCTCTCCTCTCTGCCATGCATCATGCACGGCTGAGGTCAGGAAAGCTCCCACGCTTACTGTCATTCTGCAAACGGAGTAAAACAGATTTCTTCGGAAGGGCGTTTCTATAAATGTGATAGGTCTCTACGAGAACAGAATGGTTTCAGAAGATGCTTTATAAAGGGAAAGGGACTGTGTGTCGACTAGAGCACG
>NW_015237125.1:0-663 GCF_001447785.1 Gekko japonicus | reverse complement strand
CTCTAAAAGCAACCATGTAGAGCTTTTTTGTGGAGGGTAACACTTTCTCCCCCTCACCATTTCCAAAGACAAGGACCACTAGTCCTGCCCTGAAGCCCAAGCACATATTTTCTGACAGCACAAGAAAGCAGAACCAAGATGTTTATCACATGGCAGAAACCTCCAAGTTGGAGCTGAATATGGAATTTGCTCATTGAATCTCCCAAGTTGCTGCTCTTTAATAAGTAAAAGCTGTCAAGAGGACAGAAGGAAAGGGAAACGATCCCACTGGAGACATGGACCACTATATTATATGGAAGGGCAGGAAGCAAGGCTTGAGCAAGGCATGCTCGACATTGTGAAACTGATGGGGAACTTTGGCCTCGCAACATGTCAAATGCAAGGATTTCATGGAACTCTTGAATTTCATAATCCACAATACACTTCTTGACAAGATGTTACAAATAAGAATTTCAAGAAACAAAGAATGGAACATATAGGTAGACAGTAAGAACTGACTTTGCATCCTGCTGATTACAGAACACAAATGTGATTGTTTTGTTGTTTTCTTTAAAAGGAATCGAACCAGTCCTTAAGAATCATGGCAATCATCTAATAACAAGCAGGGTCTTTGCAAGGACTTACAGGAAACATCTCATTTTCACCTCCACCAGTATTTCCTCT
>NW_015237124.1:0-663 GCF_001447785.1 Gekko japonicus | reverse complement strand
GGATAAGCTTTCTCATATACATTTAAAAAAAGAAAATAAAAATACAAGTAAATGAAACAGTCAAGAGAACTTTTATGTGTGCAAGAAAGTTTTTAGGTATTTGTTTAATTTCCCAAACTTACTAATGCCCAACTGAAACGAACTGTCATGGTTGCCCTTAGTTACCTTCTGCGTGTCTTTGCAGAATAGGAGACCCCAATAGGGGAATCCAGTTGAAGTCAGTACTGGGGTATCCAGAAACTGTGCATGGTAGATATTATTTGGTGTGCATGTGAAGCTGTTTTTGATGTGGGAGGTTCCAAGAGGGTGGGATGGGTTTCCCTGGCTGAGACTAGCACTGCAGAAATCCTGTATTCTCTTCTTCCTTTCCTCATCTCTTCTGTCTCTTCCTGTGTGTTTTCCTTTGTGTTGGTAGGGCACCTGATGTGTTGAAGACAAGTAATGACGTTTTGAAGTAGTTTCAAGTAAACATATATCCAAAGAGAAAAACATATGGAGCCAAAGTGTCACCTTGGGCACCTGTAGCAGTAGAAAAGAGCAAGAGTCCAGAAGCGCCTTAAAGACTAAGAAAATTTGTGGACGGGTATGATCTTTCGTGAGTAACTGATTCACAAAAGCTCATTCCCTGCCATACATTTTGTTAATCTTTAAGGTGTTCCTGTT
>NW_015237123.1:0-663 GCF_001447785.1 Gekko japonicus | reverse complement strand
CACAGTCGTAGAGGCAAAACCTGCTCATTTCCCCTTGCCCTTCTCCTTCCCCAATGAGAGGGGTGTTGTAAGTGGATACTCGCCTTTCTCCCCAATGGCAAACCCAATCTATATAGCATGCCCACCTTCTGTCTTGTGCCAGAAATCATGCAAGCCATTTGACTAGAGTTTTGGCAGGAACTTCCCTTCTCTGATTCAGGAGCAGGAGTGCTTCTCTACCCACCCTTTTCAATTTTGTTCTTGCTCTTTGTTTAGTATCCCCCCCCTCCCCCGGGCCTGTGTTCCTTCAAGGTGGCATTAGTGGAGCAGATGTTGCCGTTTTGTGTTCTGCCAGTTTGATCCTCGGATATTATAGGGTGCACATAAAGTTCAGCCAAGTTTAGAGTATGTTTTCTAAACACCAGCAATAAGACAGTTCTTTGAAGCGTTCTCTGTAAGAACCTATGAGAAATTGTTGTGAAATGGACTTCTCTAATTGAGAGAATGAAACTGCTCTAACCATAGGGCTGAATATTCTTTTTTCTCTTGTAGGGTTGAGCAGAAGTTTTGTTCCCGAATTTTAGACAGAGAAAAAAAATCTAGCAAAACGGACTTTCCCTGTGTGCTCTATGTTGGTTTGTCCCTGTGTGGACAAGATGGAGCAGGTGCAGAGGAGAGTGACGA
>NW_015237122.1:0-663 GCF_001447785.1 Gekko japonicus | reverse complement strand
ACCCATCTTGATCTACAACTGAACAACAATCACTTTCCTTTAAAAAAAAACAAAAAACCAAAAACCCCGAGCTTCAATTATTTCACTTCAGTTTGATGACGGGTTTTAAAACCTCCCAAACCTCTTCAATGTTTTATAATACTAATGGAAAACTTACCCTTGATTACATATAGGAATCGTGGGGATTGGTACTTTACTCCCCTGGGGGGCTTTTTGCACTGTAACTATGTTCGTTTAGGCAATCTACAGGGTAGGGGAATGGGGAAAGTTTCAATGGTAATTACAAAACACGTTATGGTAATCAGAAGAACAAACCCCATTATGCAGCTGGTAAGAGTTGCTTTCTTCGACTTTTGAGTCTGTCCTTGTAGATGGATGATGGTGGTGCTTTCGGACGGCGTGATTGCTTGTCTGCTTTTGAATGTTAAGAGAAAATGCATTAGAACACAGAGCTGCACTAGTATTAAATCCGGGAGAAGGACAAACCAAAACGTGGAAAGAACTTGCGACACGTCTAGACACTTTTGTAATGTCAATCTTTCTAAAAAACAAAACGCAAAAAGAATAGTGATGGTGTTGTGCAGCCCACTTCAGATCAAGGGTACAGCTCTTAAATCCTTGACCTGGATAGTCTGGGCTAGTCCAATTTTGTCAGATCTCAGA
>NW_015237121.1:0-663 GCF_001447785.1 Gekko japonicus | reverse complement strand
GTTGCCAATGAAATTTTGTCTAAAGCTACATTTGAAGTAAATTTGGAATGTTCCTCAAGCAGTGACTGAGAGATTTCGAAGTAGGATTATCAAAAACTCAGTTTGCTCACACGTTCTTGAAATGAGTCCTAAATCATTTGCTGTCAGGTTAACAGTGTATGTGAGCAAATACAGTAACTTCTAGAAACTTCTCGGAAAAACCAAAGCACATTCCAAAGCCACAGCTGTGCATCTTTTGTGCCTCTGATGCGTAAATAAAACCTGCCTGTCAGATTGTGACCTTCATGGCGTAACTGTGCTTGTAACCTCGGTCATGTTTCGCCATCTTTTATGTGATGTTGATGGTATTCCTTCATTGTGACCTTTCCTTTGTTCCTATTCCTCTCTTAAGACACATCTGACCTTTGGGAAGGAGTTCACAGAAGCTGTAGAAATGAAGCAGGTCGCCCAGCAAGAAGCAGAACGGGCCAGGTTCATAGTGGAAAAGGTAAGACCACAGAGTCTTCCCAACTAGACCTGAGCAACTGTGTCAGCTACTTAGCCAATTCTCCGATTGCTTCATGGTGCTCCAAAACATATCACTTCCCTAGCACACCTTCCCCAATGTCCAAATATGTCCTTGGTATTTACCCTTATAATAAGTTTGAAAACTGGCTCAGACAG
>NW_015237120.1:0-663 GCF_001447785.1 Gekko japonicus | reverse complement strand
GCTCCTGCAGGAAATGACCCCTGCCTTAGCCTCAATGAAGCTGAAATTGCTTTTGATACCAGTGTGGTGGGGATACCGGCCTCTGGAATGAGACTGGGGTGGGGGGGGTGGGAAAGGAATAGAGGAGGGAAGCTGGAGGAGAGGAAATGAAAAGCAGAGTCCACAAAAGACTAAAAGGGTAACGTGAAGATCTTGCAAAGAGAAAGTGCATCACTGGGCAGATTTTACAGATGCAGGGAGTGCCAGACCTGGGCTGCGGCATGTCAGTGTATCAATCACCAGGAGAGACCCTATAAAAATGTCAACGGAGGTTGGACGGGCATCAGAGGAGCCGCTCCATAAGCAACGCCCGTGCCTTGCTCACTCTTGGCGTATTTCCTCTTCCACCCTTCCCTTCTGTCGCAACTTGCTTTCAATGGCCAGGACGTGGTGCTTCAGAGAGGAAATCGTCAGCTCCTGAGGCTCTCCGTGTCTGGCCCTGCCCAAACGGCGTGTCTGGCCCCTGGCTGCTGTAACAAGCCACGACTGCTGGCAGTGTCCCGCAAGGACACGAGCGAGTACCACAACATTGACAAGAAGGGCTGCTTTATGGATAGATAGGGAGGACAAGAGGATTGCTTAGTACAGGCAAAATCTCCATAGGTAAAGGTAAAGGTTCCCTTG
>NW_015237119.1:0-663 GCF_001447785.1 Gekko japonicus | reverse complement strand
TAGCAGAGGCAGCCCTACACTAAAGCAGCTGTGAACAACTGAAGGCTCTGTGCTCACAGACCAATCCACTAGCTTTTAAACTTTAGTATATGTTTTAAGCTAGCAAGAAAGGCAAAAACAATACATGCTTGGCGAGACACGGGTAAACGTTATCAGAGCCCTGATTCCTACCTAGAACCAGTCTGTGAATTTGGGAGCAAGATGCAACATAATTAGTGATATGTCTTCCTAAATTGTACCCATGGAAAATACACAGTGGCTCATACCAATGTCTATTGCTTTTAAAAACAGTCACCATTCATACTGATGATTTATAATTTGTTCTCAATACTTACGAAGGTTTTTCATTCCTGCCCATGGGTTGAGAATCAGGAACAATATCATTTAATTCATCTAAATGAATCACAGGCACACATGAAGTTAGACATTAAATCCTAATAAAAATTTTCCGTACATACACGCAGACAGAATTATAGACACAGATGATGAATGCGTTGAGCTACTTGCCTGATTCTTTTTTTTCACAGGTGTCTACATCTTCCTCATTGCGAAACACCTGAATCCCTTTCTTGACTGAAATATGCTACATATTAATATCGAAGAAAGTTATTGAATTAGTAGACACGTTCTTTAATTTATGTCCTCCTTTTCCAAATATTTTTT
>NW_015237118.1:0-663 GCF_001447785.1 Gekko japonicus | reverse complement strand
GAAAGAAGAAATTTGCAAGCACATTTTTAATGGCTGCTTTTGTTTTAATTAAGGAAGACGAGTCTCGAAAGGTCAGTCCTTGTTATTTCTAATTCTGCAACGATTTTAATTGCTAAAAGGACAGAAATAAACATTGAAGTGCTGACTGGCTCCCCCGGCTTCTGGTGCCAAAGATAACAGGGGGATCAGCTCCTGGCTATTTGAGCCGCTGCCGCAAATAGCTTTTTATTGAAGTTTTGCTTTTTGCTCGGCCTTGGGAAAAAAATTCAAAGTGTAGTTTTAGCACAGAGATCGACCACATCTGTATCAAAAGGGGATTTGGGTCTGGCGTCTAAGCGACTTCTCACATGGATTTTTTTCAGAGGGTTTGGCTCCCGTTTTGCATATAATTTGCCTCGGTCTTTTGCTGCTGAGTAGAAGGGACCTCTGTTCGCCTTTCTCAGACTGTAATGCGTCATTAGGCTGGACTTGAAGTCAACAGGACTTCTTTCCAAATGAGCATGCATTGGGGTCAGACTCAAAGCCCCCGTTTTTTCAGACTCAAAGCCCCCAATCCAAGTACATGCACCCACACCATTAGGGTTACCAACCTCTAGGTAATGGCTGGAGATCTGCTGCTATTAACTCTTTGCTGGGTGACAGAGATTAGTTCCCCTAGAGAAA
>NW_015237117.1:0-663 GCF_001447785.1 Gekko japonicus | reverse complement strand
GGCTTTCCTAGAGAATGTCCCCCACCAAACCTGGCCAAGGAGAATTTGAGGGCGCTGTGGTCATTTGCACGGGGTGATCTTGAGGCCGCCCCCTCCGTTGTCAGTCAGCTGGAGATGCTACAAAAGGAGCGTCTTGCTCCCTCAAGGGAGTTGTGGGTCCTCTGAACGCCTCCTCTTCTCTTTCAGCATCATTCTTCGGAGACGGCTTCGTGGAGATGCCCTTGGTGAAAACGTACGCCACTGTCCAACTCCATGTGCAGTTCTACACCAGCCAGCGGAGCGGCCTCCTGTTCTTAGCTGCGGGGCAGACAGACTACCTCCTGCTGGAACTCCGCGGGGGCATGCTACAGGTCAGGAAAGATGTCCTCCCCCCCAAGCTTTCCCACCTGATCTTTACATCGCACGTTAGCCGAGCCTGGTTCAGTGTGTTTTGTTGTGCATTTCTTCCCCCGGACGAATTCTTAGCACAGTTGATGCTGCAAAATGCTATTCTCCACGCACGCACATCAGATGTGTCCATTGCAGCATATGCTATGATCCAGCAGGGATATTGGCTAGTACCCATGCCGCCATAACAGGCCAGCAGCACGCACGCAGTTCTCTGCAGCTCATTTGCTTATTTAAAACATTTGTAATGCCATCTTGCTACCCAGTCAGGGTCCA
>NW_015237116.1:0-663 GCF_001447785.1 Gekko japonicus | reverse complement strand
GTTCACTTTCTCTCTTTCTCTCTCTCTGAAGCTCTCGTTTTACAAAGATGGCTTCCTCCAGTAATGCCAGTGGCATCCTCTCTGCTCCTCGAAGGATGAGATATGCACATGGATTGAAATAACAGCATTCTGGGTTTGTTGCAGGTTGCTATGGGATACGCCCTGACCTAGTCAACGAAGGCTGGACCTGTTCCCGGTGCTCCGCCAATGCCATGGCAGCGGTAAGCAAGCAAGCCCCTCTCTTAGTAGCCAGAGAGAGGAGCATCAGAGAAGTGGTGGGGTGCTACTCAGCTTCCTCTTGAGAGAGCCTTCGCGGAGCAGTCTGGATTGATAAACGTGGATTGACGGAGAGTCCCAGAATTTTCCTTGTTCATTCAAAGAAAGGGGGGATGCTTCTAGCCTCATGAAAATCCTGCTGGGGGGGGGGTTTGCACACAGGGCTCCGAGAAGCCCTTCATGCTGAGAAGCTGAATTTGAAATTATGCTTATGGCTAGGGGCTATGGAGAGGAAGCCGGATAGGGGCTGCTCTGGGATAGGATTGGAGTTTCTGCTCATCTGTTTCCATTTTTCTATTTCTAGGACTGCTGTCTCTGTAATCGTAGGGGAGGAGCCCTGCAGAGGACCACGGATGGAAGGTAAATGGGGCCAATGCATAAAAGTCA
>NW_015237115.1:0-664 GCF_001447785.1 Gekko japonicus | reverse complement strand
GAAAGGCTTTTCTTTGGGTTTTCCTATTGAATTAGCACTTCGCTGATTTAATACTGCTCATACTGTGTCGGAATAGCGGGGAGACGCGGTCTTCACAGCTGAGGAGGAAGCAGCAGACCGGGCTATGAAGTCTGTTTCAGATTACTCATTAGGAGGACTCATCTGAAAAGTACAAATGAGACACTGAGGTTTCGTCTCCCCACTTGATCATTAGCGTTAGAAGTGTGATGCCTGGTTTTTACTCGCCGTCTTCTTTTTATTTGACAACATCCATTTTTCATTTCTGGTTAGGCTGGGACTGGGTTTGACTCAAGACACCTGGCTGCTGGCAGAAAAGGGCAGCCAGGCGCCTAGTTCCCCTATCCCTTTGCAACCTCTGCTCCATCTTAGCTGTTTCCCGATGTCGGGATGTCCGTCCCTCCACTTTTGCTCCAGGGCATTGGTCCTTTAGGGAGGCCAATGTGCACTGTTACGATGTACACGGTTGCGGTAGAAAAGAGCAAGAGTCCAGTAGCACCTTCAAGGCTAACAAAACTTGGGGCAGGGTAGGCACTTTCATGAGTCGCTGCTCATTTCTAGTGACCAATGACTCAGAAAAGCTGATGTTCTGCCACAAAGGGTGTTAGTCCTGAAGGTGCCACAGGAGGTGGCGGTGGCTACCAGC
>NW_015237114.1:0-663 GCF_001447785.1 Gekko japonicus | reverse complement strand
GACAGGCCCAAGGTCACCCACCAAGCTTCTCTAGTAGAGTGGAGATTCGAAACTGGAGAATCCCAGATCCTAATCTGATACTTTAACCACTACACCACACTGTTTGGTGCAATGGCCAACCATCAGTGAAGAAACGAGGGGGTCGCAACAAGGCAAAATGAAGACAAAATGACAAAGGGTGCAAAGGAAGGGATCTTTAATGATTGCATAAATGCAAGTTAAAATACTCCTTCGTTCTTCCTCATGAGGTGAGTGCCAGATGGCAAAGAAAGTGGCTCATGCCAGAACATTCTGTCATTGCAGCTGCTGTGGAGGTTGGCTGGATATATTCCTAGGCTGCAGTCATCACCTGGCCCATCTCTGCCTTTACACAGAAATGCAGACAGACAGGGTTTTCTGTGCTAGCACTGTCTCCTGCTTCACATTACTTCCCATAAAAGAAACTGAATGGACACCTTAGGCAGGTTCCCCAGAGAGGCAGCAGCAGATTTCGTTCAATAAGTAAATAATAAATTAAATGTTAAGAATCTGTAACTCAGAGGGGAAGTTACATAATGAATATTAACTCTGTCAAGTTAATGCTTATTACATAGCTCTGCCCCTTCCAAATAAAATATGTGCATACTTGAGAATCAGAAGCATTGACACGCCACGTTTCTCTCT
>NW_015237113.1:0-663 GCF_001447785.1 Gekko japonicus | reverse complement strand
ATAGCAAATGTGTCCTTCATCAACATGAATGCTTTTGCTGCCACCAATGAGACAATGAATAGCAGCATTTCTGAGGAGATTTTGCCTTTTGATCTCCTCCCTGATCTAATGTAATTGTCCACCGGCAGAAGTGCTGTGAGGTGCAGAATAAAGTAATGAAGCTAATCTGATTTTCCACCCCACAACCTCAGGATCTGTGTGCCCTTTTTGTATTAGATTCCTAATGAGATTCACTGTCTGCATTCCAGCAACCAGGCTGAGAGTGTAGGGAGGAGTTCAGCATTTCACACAGGGGACTACCTCCATTTACATCCTTCCTTAATGGATGCAAGCCTGCCTGCCCTTGAATGATGAGGCATCCCTCTACCTTTCCAAAAGTCAGCCTTGGATAAGATAGAACATCTTTTTGTGTGGAAACTGCCTAGCAAAACTGGACTTGGTGCTCCACTTGACCCATCACACCACATCAGCTTTCCTAAACATAATCTCCAAATCAAAAATGCAAATCAAGAGATAACAAATAATGTGTAGCTCAGCTGAATCCTCACATGGAATCAAGGAGTGGAATAAAGGAGAGCAGTTTACACAAAATACAACACATTTTTGGAACTTAACACTAATCTCATGCACAGCAAATGTACTGAGAAACTAAAACAGAAAAAA
>NW_015237112.1:0-663 GCF_001447785.1 Gekko japonicus | reverse complement strand
AGTCTGTGCCAGAAGGGGACAAAATGAAGTCAATCCTAGTGACTTGCTACAGTAGGCTACCAGCAGCCGAGGCTCATCCAGGCTAATTTCCCCCCTTTTCTTTCTGCTGGTATTAACCTGGGTAGGGCAGCTCAGATCCATCCTAGCTGACTTTTTCCTGTAGGTATTTAACCCAGATGCAAGCCAAAAAGGCTCTTAGCCCAGGACCTGCGATATACAGCTTGGTGGCCCAGCCCAGGTGGGTTTTGTTTTGTTCATATATTGGTTTTTGTATTTTGGAGCCTCTTCTTTCTTGTAAGCAGCTTTGGGTTCCTCCAAGGAGAAAAGTGCCCTAAAAATGCTTAAATAAAAACTCAGCTAGGATGAACAAAGGCCTTGAAGGCAGGGAGAAGGTTGTGAGTGAGTGTGGCATGACAAGGAAGGAAAAACAAAACACTGAGCCGTGCAGAGTAGAAGACTCACCTTCTGAGTGATGGCACTGCCTGTCACAAATTGGCTACTCATCATGTACTGCAGGTTTTCCTGAAAATGGTCTACAGCCTGGAGTTTCTTATACTCCTCTAGGAAGAAGTGAGAAAATAACTGTAAGCAAGTTTGCAGAGACGATAAAAAACACAATCAGGTAGGTTTAGGGACATTCTGCCTAGATGGAACGCAATATTG
>NW_015237111.1:0-663 GCF_001447785.1 Gekko japonicus | reverse complement strand
TGGTGCAGCTGGATCTGGTTGCAATTCCTTGCTGTAGTCATCTGAAATATCACAGATAATGATGGACTGATATGTCCAGGACTACACCTGTATGTTCAGCTGCTAGTGTCTTTATAAACAGCTACATTCCTGTGCTTTCTGCCATCAGTAATGGAGGCTGGACATCATATAGTTAGTATTTTTACAGACAATTCCCCCCCCCTTATTTGTGTATCTTAAAATATCATCATAGCTTGTTAATATTGGGAAAAGGTATGTGTAGAGTTCAAAACTAAGAAGACAAACTGTACAGTAGAAAATATTCAAAGCAATTGAGCGAGTGAGACAGTGTGGTTAGGATGTTGGACTGTGACTAGGGAGAACAGGCTTTAGACCCTCATTCACCGAGGGAACTCATTGGGGGACTGTGTCTTAATTAGTCTCCCTCAGCTTAACTCACCTCACAGAGTATTTATGGCGATAAAATGAAGGAGGGAATTGATGCAGACCTCTGTGGAAGAAGAGCAGAATGAAATATAATAATTATGCATGAGAAGGTTTAAATGAACAAATTTGTGAGCTTGTAAAAATTAGACACTGAGCTTTGAAGGTTTATTTGTGGACACAGGATAGAGGGGAGCATGAGTGAGAAGTAATAGACCAGCCACCAGATATTTTGGAGAA
>NW_015237110.1:0-663 GCF_001447785.1 Gekko japonicus | reverse complement strand
CCCCCCCCGTTCCCAAATCCAACTATCCCCAGGGTCCACCCCCAAATCTTGAGGAATTGCCCAAATGGGAACTGAGAACCCTAGTCTTGTCGCATGTGGCTGAGAAATATTTGTCTCACGTACATGCTGATATGTCTGCTTTCAAAGAAGATGCTGCATTGCACTGATTTGGTTCCAATGTAACATGAAAACTTGGCTTCTGTTTTAACTAGGATTAGCTTGTGAAATCAGGATTGACTCAGTTTGCGGACAAAGGGCTGGATTCAAAAGAACAGTTCATGGGAGGTGAAGATCTTTCCCCACTTCACCCGTCCCCAATCAGCCTGCGCGTTGTTTTGAAAAACCATCTTAGAGGGCTCTGAGAGCCTCGTGAAGAAAATGGATCACAGCACGGGGTGTTTCAGAAATAAGGAAGAATCAGGAGATTCACCTCCTCTGCCCTCTTCCACTAGCAGTTTGTGGCAGAAGAGAAGGAAAGAGGCAATTTTACATGATTTCCTCTCAGTACTGCAAGACCCCCTACTGTGGTGCATTTTTGTCAAGAGAGTCTCCTGGCACTCCAAGAGGACTTTCACGGCCAACAGCGGGCTGCTCGGAGAAAGGAAAGTGGGGGAAAGATCTGCTAGGCTAATGCCTGTGAACTTTTCTACTGGATCCAACTCA
>NW_015237109.1:0-663 GCF_001447785.1 Gekko japonicus | reverse complement strand
CAGGGGAGGGGGAAAGTGAGCAAGCAGTATGAGGAGGTTACTTATTTATAATTTCCTGTCAGAGCTCACTTCCTAACAGAAAGGCAAAGCTGAGATTAGGTCTCCCAAGAATAGCACTTATGCATTATTTAAGGGTCTTGGACATGGCTATCAGACTGATACAATAGAACTTTAGTGATGCACCCAAGAATGTAAAGCAATTTTTGTGAGCTTTACAAGAAAAAAAAATCACAAGATAAAAACATACAAAGCAGTATAGCTGCTATGTATTGCTTATACTACAGGCTTGTTCTCAAACAAAAATGACCAGGATTTAGTTTTATTGTATTTATGTTATCTTTATATTCTAATTGTCCTCCAAACAATGTATCTGTGTTTTCCAGGTAATGATCCATTACTTACTGATTTGTTATTAGGAATGGTGAGAAATTTGGTGTGATTGCCTTCCAAACTCACGTTGCTCAAACTCTTTTTTTATACATGAGTCAAGGCCCCTCACCTGATTGCTTCAAGGGGAATACTTGATGTTTGACTCAGATGTACACCAAAAAGCTTTGTGTCTCTGCAGTAGCAGTTTCTGCTACTGGGTCAGGGCTTGGTCATGCCTTCATAGATAAGTTTTATTTACTTCTGTGTTGCAGCTTGCAGCCATTATTGCACCTG
>NW_015237108.1:0-663 GCF_001447785.1 Gekko japonicus | reverse complement strand
ACTGGCCTGATCCAGCATGACTTCTCTTGATGTTCTTATGGTCACTTTGGAGGTCCAACAAGATCAGGCTGTATCATACTATTCCACATCCCCAGCATGTTTTCTAGCAACATGCAAATAGCTAGGTAATGTTCTGTGTACAAAGGTGTGAGCAATTAGAATAAAAGAGGATAACAAAAGCAATTCAATCAAGGTGTCTTTTGTTGTTTGGGTTTAGATATTATGCTTCATTACACTATGTAAATTAAAAGCATGTTGATGAACTACGGTGTGAGCAAAGAAAGGGTGGGAAAGAGAACAATTTCCATCACTTCCAGCTAAGTCTAATCATAATGTTGCAACTGATAATGTTTGGAAAGGAGGTAGGAAAGGACTCCTAATTAGAGTTGGCGGATAATCCTGCTTCCAGCAAAATTCGAGGTATGTTTGGTTCCTGCCTGAGCATAATGGCTGGGGAATTTTGAGAGAAGCCAAAAAGCCTTTTGCTAGAACTGGTGAGATTTACCAGAGGCGTTTGCCCATCTTTATTTAATAATAAATATTAATTGGTCAGAGCTAGGGTTCAGCCAAAAATACTTCGTATCATCCAGCAGTGCTAGAAAATCCCTCCCTTTTCCAATATGTTTTTGGAGACTCCTTGGTGCTGGCCAATGTATATACCTT
>NW_015237107.1:0-663 GCF_001447785.1 Gekko japonicus | reverse complement strand
AAAAGCAAGTTACCTACGATAATTGTTGCAGTAGACTAGTGTTACAGTAGGAAGAAGTACAGCAAATTTTGAGATGTCTGTCTTACACAGATAAGGCCTGTGTACCTCTCTGCTGTTCCTGACTGAGAATGAGAGGTATCCTATCTTTAGCACAGAACCTTCACATCTAAGGCATTCTGTTAGCATTACACTGGCAGTGTGGAAGCTGCAGCAATTCAGCTCCTTTCTGTACTTCTTGGGATAACATCACATTCCTTGAGTCATGTCGAGGAGCCTCACACTGTGGTTTCTTCCAGCATCATTGTCAACCCCTCTAAGAAGCTGGCAAGATATGCATAGGATGGAAAAGCACTGTATGGCCTAGGAATTTTCATGTAATCCTGAAGTATGGTGAAGGAACAACACTTTAGCACCTCCCATTCTACCAGATTTAAATCCAATACCCAATTTTCTTCAGATATCATCAATGCTTTTTGCTTTGTGCACTTTGTTCTTTATTCCATGCTTTCATCTTTATTTCTGGAGATTGTCAGCTGTGTTCCTCTTACTGAACTAAAAGCATTAAATGTAATTAGGAAGTCATTGGCAAACTACCCATCTAATTTATTTGAGTTTCACTTATTGTTCTTATATCTATATAGTAGTGCTCTCAAGTGATAGTAG
>NW_015237106.1:0-663 GCF_001447785.1 Gekko japonicus | reverse complement strand
TTGAGTCTTCAGGCACCTTTGGAATTCTGGCACTGAAGTAGATGGCTGACAGGTTATTCAGAAGGGTCATCTGTTATTGCTCCCGAGAACTTAAAAATGCTTCCCTGCACCAGTGTTTTCTGGGAAGCGGGACTCATAGGATCTCCCCCCCCTCCAAATACAGTATATGGGCTGAGGTAAAAATCACTTCAAAAGCAAAATCAGTAATTCTGGCTCTTCCACTGAACTCTGAAAATCTGATAATTATCTATGGTCCTCTTATCTCACTGAGATAATTAGGTTAGGAACTGTTTTGCAAGATTGATTATCAGAGGTTACATAAATAGGATAAAAGACCTTATTTTAATTGTCTTACAGATTTGGAAATCTAAAAGCTATTGTTGCCAGTCCCCCCCTCCATCTGCACATCCTTCCCTCCCAGCCTGAATGTACCTATTGCATGCATAACACTGTGAGCAAGTCCCAACCTCCGAGGGGCAAACACAGAGCATGGGAAACAATTGCCATGTGTTTGTCTCAAGATGGATCCTGCAGCAACAAACACAGCAATGATCTTACCGTAACAACCTTTTTGGGATCAATTAGGGAGGGCAAGTAAGTGTGCCAAGAATAAACTTGATTAAGGCATACCAGGCAAGAAGACAAAGGCACCCCTCGCCATAC
>NW_015237105.1:0-663 GCF_001447785.1 Gekko japonicus | reverse complement strand
CTTATCATGTAGTCTGAAGGGCTAGAACCCAGGCCCAGGTTCACTAGGGTTCCCTGTCGCTCTGTGTAACATCAGAAGGTACCACACAAGTTATTATGTTGATTCTGGGAATGAAACAAGGAGACAGTTGGCATCTCTGAGTAGGGCTGGCAAAGCCACAGAAAGCCAGTCCTGTTCGACCACCTGTCATCCTGTCTCTAACTCCGAAAACATTCAGAATGAGAAAGAGAAACTCTGGATTGTAACAGAAGGAGTCACAAATGATAAAATGATGGGATTTGTGTGAAATGTTAGGATTTAATTAAAAGATTTTTCCCCCTCTGTCGCCATTCTATTAAAATGTTCGACTCACAGGTCCTAAGAATTACACGATACATATGTTACAACATGAGACAAATATTAAAATGAAACCCGTACAAGTAGCAAGTCAACATAAATGCGAGACAGTCAAAATTACAGCTCTCCCAAGGCTGTAATATAGCCCAAATGCAGGCCAAAGTCAAATACAGTTTCATCCTCATATCTGAATGATATTCATAAAGGCACAAGGCAGACATCACAAGGGAGAATACTCTATGTCTTTGGGAGGAACAACAACATGGAAGCTCTTGTTGCTGGAAGACCTCCCTGCTTGGTCAGTTTGGTGTAGTGGTTAAGCGTGCG
>NW_015237104.1:0-663 GCF_001447785.1 Gekko japonicus | reverse complement strand
AATCAGTGCAAACAGCACCCACTTGGAGAGGGGGGGGGAAGGGCTACATTTAGCATCTGAGAAACCAGCTAAAAATAGGGAGCTAAGAATATGAACTTTTACTCAACATTCATCCTAGTGTTTGGCATACGTTCTGTCCTCCCTCCTTCCTTCCGCCTTCATGTGGTTAGTTTTAACCTTGCTTGGGTAAACTACATTCTACTGATGGTTTCTTCCCCCTTTCTTCCACTGTAGGATATTTCTCTGCTTTAGCAGCAATTCTCTGCAACTCCAACAGGACCTGCATGTCCCAGAACATTCACCCCTTCCTCCATGGCTTTAACCGTCCAACCCAGAGGAGGAGAACAGGCAGGCAGCAGAGAGGGATGACAAGAGACACTCTGTATGCAAGCAAGAAACCAGCACGGCAGCCAGCAAGAAGGGTGTACACACTGAAGGCCTTGATTTGAGAGCAGCAGGATACGCAGTCAGCTCTGGCTGTTTTCAAGGACTCGCCTCTAAGGACTGTAGCTTTGCAAGCTGGGGGTTGAAGTGGCCCAGTCACCAATGGCTGCCTCATTATTTAACGTCCAATATTTACATTTACGGCACGGATGGCGGCATAACATCAGCGGCGGTGGCGAGTGCTGGCAGAGCAGAGTGGAGCGATCCCTGGTGGCCGGA
>NW_015237103.1:0-663 GCF_001447785.1 Gekko japonicus | reverse complement strand
CCAGTTCACACATACATGTGTTCATCCCCTGATGACCTGAATGTGTGAATGAGCTACTCCAGGTAGAACTTTCATGTCAACTGTTGTCAGTACAGGCAGGCACAATGCTTTTTCAGTCAGTTCAGGAAGGCTGGAATTATGTGATATGGCAAAGGGCTGTACCCGTTTTCCATCACTTCAGTACCCTCTTTCCATCATATCTTTTCTTTCCCTCTTTTGTGCACTCCCACTTACCATGTGCTGAGACAACCCCATGTTGCACACTCCCTCACCCCTGCTCTGAACTATTCAGGGCCAGGGATGTGGAAATGCACAACAGGATGCGGACAGATGAGAAGCTAAGAGTTCCTGCATGCCTGGGGGAACAGAGAGGTGGGAGAGAGGAACTTGATTGGTTTTGGGCAGCAGCCCAAAGTCACACATAAGGACTCACAGCTGGGTTTGGCACTACAAGGAATTCAATTACGTAATCCAATTATGGGATACCAAGTGATATGAAAGCACATGCATCATTTAAAGAAACAAAAAAAAGCTTTTAAAATGATAACACTGCTTGTCAATTGTTAAAGCTAATGTGATGTAGTGGTTATAGCGTCAGATGAGAAACTGGAAGACCCAGATCTGAATCCCCATTTAACCATGGAAGCTTGCTGGGTGACCTTG
>NW_015237102.1:0-663 GCF_001447785.1 Gekko japonicus | reverse complement strand
AGTGCTGGACTGGCATCTGGGAATCCCAGCCCTGAATTGCCACTCTGCCATGGAAGACTGCTGAATAACCCTGGGCCAGCCACACACACCCAGCCTAACACACCTCAGAAGGTGGCTGTTGCGAAGACAGAAATGGAGGAGAGCAGGATGATAGAAGCTGCGTTGGCCCCACGAGGGAGAAAGACATGGTGTGAGTGGAGTGAATAAAACAAAAGAACAAGGTTACTACTCATAGTTGGCTGCCAAGGATGAACGGCAGCACCGAATGGGAGCATGCTGCATTTACAGACGTTTGAACAGTGGTGGTATAACAAGCTAATTGTCGCAAGCTATTATAAGCAGCCTGATTTCTTACCTTTGACTACTGCCAGCGTGCTACCAACGACGGGATCATGGCAAACACACAACTGGATGCACCCGCCTGTGCTCAGCGACTGTCAACTATGGCAAACGAGTCCTTGATCATACTAATTCTTCTGACGGAACTAAACAGTATTGAGGAGCAGTGGCATGACGAATAGCAAACGAAGGCTTCCCCTAGTCTTTCCTCCTGCTTGCAACCATCACATACCCTAACCGTAAACTTAAAAGGAAAAAAGTGGAGGTTCCAACAAGAGCTGGTGTGCTGCGTGAAAATCCCAGGGTTTTCTACACATAGTAAAG
>NW_015237101.1:0-663 GCF_001447785.1 Gekko japonicus | reverse complement strand
AGTACTTCACAATACAATAGGTCTCAAAATCACAAAAAATTAAGCCACAAAAAATTATGTCTATCAGGAGAAAGATGGTGTCAAAGGGTCATAGCAAATAATCAAGTATCAATTAATTAACATAGTAAAACATGACTGTATGTTGAAGGCACTGTGTACACACAGGAACAGGAAGCACTGCTATCCTGAAACAGATAAGACTAAGCTTCTACCTTAAGCAAGTAAGATTTTGTTCAGTCTATGAATATTTAGACAAGTAGGTGAGTCCAGAAAGCAGTTATACAAGGATATATGCAGGACAGCCAGCCCCCTTCTCAGAAGGAAATATACATCATGATTAAAAGGACGAAGTAAATCAGATGCTGTAATGCAAAACAGTTGACCAAAGGATCTTTCAAGCACCATATCACATGATTGTCATAAGGAAAGGACAGAGGACTAACAAACCAAAATCATTGTGTACAACGGTGCAAAGCTGAAGATTTAGACAGTGTGTTTTCAAGCAGAGAAAAACACGATGGACACTACCTGTACTCCAAGTCTATACTCCCACCAATACCTGTTCTATTTTATCTGATGTCGTTACTGAAAATTTAGGCTTTTAAAGGGGTCCCTTTGCAACATAATATACAGACATATTGTACTAAAGATTCTTTAGTAACT
>NW_015237100.1:0-663 GCF_001447785.1 Gekko japonicus | reverse complement strand
CTTTATTCCATATATATCCACCCAGTACAAACTGTCTTTCCTGCAGTGTTCATATGACCTACTTCTCTCTGCAGTCCATCAGTCATTGTTCAAATAAATTATTCTATTATCACCTGATCCTAAACATAAGAGCTGATATATATATGCTGATTCATGTATCACCGATGAGTCACCATGCGGTGGGACTCTTCTGCGAGAATAGTTGCTGAGATGCCCCTTAACTGCTGCTGCCAGGCAGCCTTATGATTTCTGCCCAGGAAATATCTGCTGTGATCTAAAGCAGAGCCATTAAAAATCAGTAGAATTCCTAATCAAAAGAATTTAGGTGTGACATGTACCCCAAATTACATTTAAAGAAAACATTCATTTGCAAGTCTTGACATATCCAAGTAACCGCTATCAGTGCTGGGATAACTTCCATGTGGAACTTCAGGGATCCAGTGTTACACAGGGTAGAAAAGTGCAGGGTTCCAGGGACCATTAATCTTATTCTGCAAAAATCCATTCCATATAGATTATAAACGTTAAAGACGTGACTAATTAAAGTATAAAATAATTTGGTCAGTTAATGCATAGCCCCTATTGTCAAGTATATAAAATTCTACCATTTTGATATTATCCTCCCCATTTTTAGAGACCTAGCAAATTATTCTTATTACATCT
>NW_015237099.1:0-663 GCF_001447785.1 Gekko japonicus | reverse complement strand
TGACCGTGTGCCTCAAGGAAACGAAGGAAGCCCTTGATTTGTAGCCTGCTATCCGAACCTCAGTTTCCCACACCCAGTTTATTCCTAGTAGCTTTCCACCTTCCAAAATCCTGACAAAGCAGTCCCAAAATTTGCTCCTAGAGTGCCTAGGGAAATAGATAGGGCCAAAAGGGGTGAAAATAAATTTAAATTGAATTATATTTTCTTAATTAATTGAATTTAATTATACCTTCTTGAATTAATTGAAGTGAATTATACCTTCTTAATTAAACAACCACCACATTAGTAAATTAGCATGACAAGCTTTTGAGGTGGGCTGCTTTGACCCATCATTGGAATAATGCGCTCTCAATGCACTTTAGTAATTGTTTGCAACCGGATTTTCCACAGTATTGCTGTAGTGCATTGCTAGTGCATTATCCAACATATCTGCCTTCTACTGGACTTCTCTTTAGGCAAGAATGAATAAGCTAAACTTTGTATTATGTATTATTATGTGGATCTGTAACTGGTTGACAGATCGCACCCTAAGAGTGCTTGTGAATGGTTCCTCATCTTCTTAGAGAGGAGTGACAAATGGAGTGCTTCAAGGATCTGCCTGGGACCTGTTTTTTGTTTATCAATGATTTGGTTGAAGGGATAGACGGAATGCTTATTAAATTT
>NW_015237098.1:0-663 GCF_001447785.1 Gekko japonicus | reverse complement strand
AGCAACCAAAGACCCACAATCTATATCCACTCTACTCTTCCAAGCTTTTCAACAGGAAACCTTTCCCCCTTCAAATATCTTGTTTGTGAATAGGCAAGACCAGCAGCATGGGACTGCTAAGGCAAAAGGAAAATCTTTGGGAAGCAGAATGAATCCCACGAGCCTCGTTTCCTGCTCTGATCTAGACTGAAGTTGAATTTGGCAATGTTAGGAGGGCTGAAACTGGGATATAATCCGAGATCTTACTTGTACAGGGAACTGGAAATACAGCTCCAGAATGTAGGTCAGAGAGCTAATGGAGCAGCCAGAAGAGCAACCCAGGGTGCTGTAGCTTTCTTAGTAAACTCTTGCTTCAGTAATGCCATTGTGGCCCATGCTAGCATTATTAAAGCACTATGGCGCTAGAAGTGAAAGTGCTTTTCTGAAGCTGGCGGCCTCAAGCAACGCTGCCTTCAAGAGGAACAAGCAGCTGTTTTGGCAATGGCAGTCAGTCTGATTCCAGTTCCTGTGCCAATGGACATGGCAGATGACCACTTCAATAACTTTACTTTTTTTCTGGCTGTTCCTCTTGGCTCAAATCAAAAACATTACCATTTAAAAGCAATAGACTAAATCCCCCAAATAATCCAAGAGATACCTTTGGTTTTATACAGGGGTCATTTC
>NW_015237097.1:0-663 GCF_001447785.1 Gekko japonicus | reverse complement strand
ACCTGGCCCTAAGTTATCCATCATTTACTAGGAGGTATGCCTCCTTTATCATTCTCCCACAGAATAATCTTGATCACGTTGCTTGAAATTCACATTTTACAAAACCCATTATCATTTTTCCAAATCGCGTGGCATGGGCTGAATACAATATTAATATTCATTCCTCTTGCCTCCCCACCCTCTTCTTGATGACTTCAGTAACCAAAGCCATTAATATGATAATACTTTGATAATGAATTTACAGAGATTCCACACAAATACTACATATGCTAATACAACAACTAAACGTAGAAAAGCATACATAATTCATCCAATTTATGTGACAAAAGGTCTGGCAAAAGCATGGCTTGGCAAATGGTAATATTTTGAAAAAGATGCTATCCACTTAAAACTTACTGTTGGAATGAATGTTGCTCGCAAATAGCAAATCGTCCGTATTGTCCTACTCGCTGATGGGTGAATCAGATCAAGACTTACTCAAATTATCTTCTAAATTGTCTTCAACTATTACAAACCTGGGACCAAATTTTAACTCCAAGTGACAACATGGGATCCATTGTAGATGACAGTAAGTTGCGTGGCACAGCAGTCACATGACAGGAAGTGAATCAGCCCCAGTTATAAACTTACTAGATCATTTGAGAGAGCCAGTTTGGTGTAGTG
>NW_015237096.1:0-663 GCF_001447785.1 Gekko japonicus | reverse complement strand
CACAGCTTAGAGGGAACATTGCAAGTTAAGTCTGCTTTGGAGGAATCTGGGGACCTGTGAAAGACAATTCTTAGCCTATACCCCAGAGACTCCGGTCTGTTCGATGTTTCCTGTAAAATATGTAGGGGACAGGTGAAATCTTCAACAATCTATTATATCTGTATCCCACTCTTCCTCAGGGCCATTTACAGAAGGCTCTCATTTTTATCCTCAGAATAACCTAAGGGTGGTTCCTTTCCTTTCCCTTTCCTTCTTGTCTGCCTGTCTACCTACTACTTTTAGGCCACTTTTCTCCCATGATAAAATCCAAGGTGGCAACTATACTTTACCACTATCCTCACTCAAATGCCCTCCTGGACAATTTGGTTTTACAGAGTTTCCTGAAGGCCATGGAGGTGTGTGCATTTCTCACAGTCTCATTAAGGCTCTTCCACAGTATGGGAACCACCAAAGGAAAAACTCAAGACTAGGCCATGATCAACCACACTTCCCTGCATAAGGGAACTTAAACAAGGAACTGCTAGGATGATCAGTATTTCCACACTGGTTCATACCATCGGGAGGAAATTAAATGGGGATTCAAACTTGGGTCTCTGATATCTAAGACTAATGCGATAGCCCAGAGGTTTTCAGCCCATGGGTCAGAATCCTCAGGCAGATCTT
>NW_015237095.1:0-663 GCF_001447785.1 Gekko japonicus | reverse complement strand
CCGGATAGGGTCCTCCGCCGCCAGGGAGATGCTGCTGAGAATGATGAAGACGAGGATGAGGTTGGTGAAGATGTGGTGGTGGATCAGCCGGTGGCACCCGACGCGAAGCCTGGTGGGGGAAAGGTAGGTGGCCGCTTGGGTGAGCTCTAGGCCTCAGAAGAGACTCACCACGGCTCCTGAGGCGAGGGGCAGAGCTGGGGCGGCTAACAAGCGGTGCCTGGCTGATCAAGGGGCTCATCCTGGAGAGGGCAGAGGCGGAGTCTACTGGCGGAGCGCCTGTCAGTCAGAGGAAGAGCCTCGCTCTGCCTGTTTTCCGGTTGTGGTGTGTCTGATGGTCTTGGGGACACAACTAACTGCTAAAGCTAACAGAAAATAACCCGCTCTCTCAGTTTTGGACCCCCACTATGAGATTTTACTTCCGCACTAGCTTCTTAGTCTGGAGTGCGCATTGTTCATTCACTCAGCTTTTACAGAGAATCTAGGGTTACTTGCATATGGGAGCATGGAGACATGTCTCTGTAGAAGGACCAGGTGCTACGGTGGATCACACTGGGACCTTCCACAGACGTGAAAACCTTCTTTCTCCTACCTACCGAGATGTACTGTAATTCTACACATACGGACACTCTTCTGAAGGAAGAGAAGAAGAGGAGATTGGATTTA
>NW_015237094.1:0-663 GCF_001447785.1 Gekko japonicus | reverse complement strand
GTCCATAACAGCCCTGCCAACTTCTGCCATCCATGCAGCAGCAGAGATGGAAGCAGCCAACCAGTGTGCTCTCACACAGCCACACTCCCCTGACATACTTGATTTTCCCGTCTGAGCCCCACATGGGCCTGGCTACAGGAAAGCTCTTGATGGAGTCCCAGCCACAGCTGAGGTTTTGTGCTTTCCAATATAATTACTTGGGGTGAGCTGGCCATATTGATTGGCACAGAAGGGTTAATTGCCATCACCGGTTCTTATTCGTCCCCATACTGTTTGTGCCCCATCTCTTCCCCACACCTCTCATTCAGGCTGCATGGGTTGTAGGATGCCAGCAGTGGGCTTTTTGGGGAGGGGGGGGAGTGCACAGCCCAGCCCTACTCCTTGCCAGAGCCTGCTTGTGCAAATGTTGGATGATCCCTTTCCCAGTGTGATGAGTCCTTTGTGGAACAAAATCAGGGTGGAAACCAATTCCTATCAATCAAATTCCTAGCTATCAAGCCAATGTTTATCAAAAGAAATGGAGGCACAGAAGTGACATGATGCACTCATTTATTAAACAGCATCAGGTCTAATGCTCTGGAAGAATGGGGGTTATCAACACTTTTGTTCTAGCAAGGCTCCTGTGCTTTTGTAAAGTATATTGGCAGCGTGCAGATACAGCTG
>NW_015237093.1:0-663 GCF_001447785.1 Gekko japonicus | reverse complement strand
TCTTCTTCTTCTTCTTCAGCAGCTCCAGTCACTACTGGTAGGATTCATGGACGTGCTCCACAGTGATTTGGGTAGGAGCACTAGGGTCCCACAAGGGGATAGGCTCCCAAACTCAGGGCTGAGTAAGGAACTTCCAGCCAACTAGGGCAGGAAGACCTGAGTGACCCGTTAGCATTGTTCTAGCACTGCCCCAACCAGGTCCAAGCTTTTGTTCCAGATGCATGTTCATGGGCCTTGACCCCATCTCTCCAGAAGGGATGCTGAGGTAAAGACTGTGACTAAAAAAATCAGACTGAGTGTTTTCTTTTGTTTTCTTAGATCCACTATAGTCCTCTGCATACGTCATTCCTTTTGCCCTGTGTAGTGAGCACTAGATGGTTAAGCTGTAGTAAATAAAAATCCCTTTGTTTCGTTTTTAAGAAAGCAGGCAGTGTCCAAAGTGCCTCCCACACACCTAGCTGCTCATGCATACAGGTGGCGTGGGGAGAGCAGCTCAGGGCCTCTGTAGCCTGCACATGCACAGAGAGCCTTTACCAGTGTTCACACAATTAAGAAACTAGAGAGGCAGAGCCCTGCCTTAACAGGACCAGATCCTGATACCCTTTCCCTTCAGTTCTGAAAATCAAGCATTCCTCATTACAGGGCTTTTTTGTAGAAAAAGCC
>NW_015237092.1:0-663 GCF_001447785.1 Gekko japonicus | reverse complement strand
CTTACAAAACGAAACCCACTTACTTGATGTTTAACGCTTGTCTCCCCAGTGCACCCAGCTCCAACTTTCTGAGCTTCTTCGAAAAGGTTATTGACAAAAATATCACAACCTTTTTGCTCCACACCATTCAGAATTTGGTCATCAGTTCCCGGCTTGCAAAGCCTGTAAAATAACAAAAAAAAAAACCCCACTCTAAAGATGTTTGTGAAACCCACTGTTTGAACAGAGCTATGTAACTAATGACTAGTCAGCTACATTAAATCCGAGCCAGCCGTTCTCGTTATGAACAGCTGCCAAACATGCCAGAAACCCATTTGTGTCCCTTGTTCTTAACTCTGCTTACTAAGCTATCACAAATCAAATAAACCATGAAAGAGGATTTCAGTCCCTAAATGACACTAACAGCCCAAGCATGGGGACAGGAAAGCTGCTTCAATCAATTTCAATGGAATTGGCTTCCAAACCATGAAGACAACAGCCAAATAACCTATATAAGGTAAGAAGAGCCACAGAGCAGCTTGTTCTTACTGGAAAGTTTGTGGACAGTATGATGATGAGTCAGCTTACTCTTTGAAGGAATGACAAGCTAGGGGGGCTGGGAGGCACTGCATACAGGAGGGCAGGATAAGCAATCAGGCAGCACTCTAGGCCCGGACCCGGACC
>NW_015237091.1:0-663 GCF_001447785.1 Gekko japonicus | reverse complement strand
AAAAAAAGGCACTTTGGGTTCTGTTATCAATCAGCTGGAACCATCCAGTCCTGGGCTAAAGGCTTGGCTCGCCAGGATGACAACGGTGGGCTTGTGAGCCAAAGGCTGACCGGGCGTCCCCTGCAGAAAGAACCGGTTGGGGGGTGGGGGTGTCTCAGCGTGACGGACGGTGCCGGAACTTGTCGGCAGAAGGATCCTGCTCGGCTGGAGCTCTTGATGGCTGCCCGGGGAGTCGCCTTAAAGTGCTGGCTGAAATTGGTCACTCCGAGGAGCTTTAAAAAACCCCACACACACAGCCTCTCTTTTGCCCTCTCCAGTAAGAGGCTTCCCTGTTCCTGACTGGCAGAAGGTTAACCGTCCACAATTCTGACACCTCCCCCTAAAGAGGGGTCGGTGGCCCTGTCCGGTCCCCGGTCCGAAGTTGCTATGCCATGCTGCTGGTGGAGCAGGGGGTGCTCTGCGTGCTGCCGATGCTGTGGTTGGTGCTGCTGCTCTCGGAGGCGGGGGGATTCGCCGAGACGGGCTGCATCTTGGCCAGAGGACCTGGGATTTGTCACAAGGCGGGAAAAGGGGAGAAGGTGGAGGGGGGGGAGAAGAAAGGCAGGGTTACAACCTGGTCTAATCGGAGTTTACCAGGGGAAGAGAAAGCATACGGGCGCCACT
>NW_015237090.1:0-663 GCF_001447785.1 Gekko japonicus | reverse complement strand
GATCTTAGTTTTGTGGATACTCCACTGTTAATGGTACTTGACACAGTTAAACTGGGCAGGGTTTCTAAACCAAAGACAGTAGGGTTTAGATCCAAAGACTGATACAAGAGAGGCTTCCTGTAGTGGAAGAAGCGCTCTCTGTCACAGAAAGGCTCTCACTTGGTAGAAGAGAACCTTTTGATCCAACCCAATACGAAACCTTTGTTTGACCTGCTCCATGATGACACAGCACTGACCTTTAAGGAACAGCTGCCAATTTTTCCTCCCAGTAGTGATATTTTCTATTTGTCTTTAACGGTATTATAGGTTCTGATTTTCAGGCTCAGAAAGGATATAGATTTATAGAGACCGCTAAAAGTGCTTTATAGTTCTTATCTCATTTATAAATCACACTTATACAAGGAAGTCCAATTCATTTTCAAAGGAAAAAATGAGTGTACATTTAAAATATCTCTTAAAGTTCTTCAGAGCAGAATAGGTCAAGTTCAATGTTACAACCCAAAAAATCCAGTTAGGCTTAGAACAACAATTGGGTGAACTCTACAAAGCAGCCTTCTCTCTGAACTTGAAGCTATGCATTGTGAAAAATAGCTAAGGTCAGTAGTAGGGCAGACTCATTTGAGGCATGATGAGGAACAACAAGCCCTGATTCTCCCCCCCCCC
>NW_015237089.1:0-663 GCF_001447785.1 Gekko japonicus | reverse complement strand
CACTGCTACACGCCAATCCATGGAAGGAGAATGAGGTCCTTGACCAAGTAACGGTGGTACCCGTTCTGCAGTTTTTAGGAGGTGCTGTAAGATCGTATTTGTGAGGGCATTTTACAGGACTTGAGGTATAGGCACTTTGTGGGATATTTTAAAGTCTTTTTAACTCAACGAGGTCATTGTTTTCACTAAATGAATTGCAAACCACTTTAAGCCACAAAGGGTAAAGTGGTAAAGAAATATTTTTAATAGTAAAACATAAAGTATGCCTATGCATTATCACCAGAGAACTGTTTCAGGCTGGCAAATCACCCAAGGCAGACAACATTCCAGGGGCCCAATCCAAAATGGGATAGTGTCGCCGCCATGCCAACTCCGTGTTTTCTTGGCCAAATTGAGATCTGAAGACAGCTTTCTTAGGAGAAAGCTCCACGTTCTGTCCATCACACAACATTGGCTGCCCCGTGGCTCTTGAAGAATGGCCCTTTTGCAGGAGTGAAATCAAGATTACCCAGAATGCAAAGTGGGGCCTGCGCCAATAAGACCTATCTGCAGAGCCCCCATGAGATGGTCTGCTAATCTTATCAAAACGTCTCCGTCCCCTCTTCTCTCAAAGCGGATCAGTCATTTTGCCTCAGCGGGAACCGCCAACATTTACCTCAACAT
>NW_015237088.1:0-663 GCF_001447785.1 Gekko japonicus | reverse complement strand
GATGGCATTAGCAATGTACCTTGGCAGAAGCACATGACTGCGGAACATGAAATCACCATCCAGTACACCTTTAATCATGAAACATGTTGGAGAAATGGAAAATCTGTGTTCTTTATGCCATGGAGGCCAAAAACTTGTTCTCTTTCAAAGGGAGATGCTCAGGTTCTAAAGACCATTCCAGGGCTCTATGACCCAGAAGAGTCCTAGACACCAGGGCTGTATCTTCTCATGCTGCATCTCCCTTCTCCTATGACTTGTGAGCAACATTCACTTCAGCAGCAATCCATCCTTCCAAATGTTGTTGCCTGGGTTGCTTCACACATTTTATTTTTCAACGTAGAGAACTGTTTTCACAGTTTGCATATCTACAGCACAAAGCAAACTCCACCTCTATAGAATACCTGCTTTCCCCAATACAGTCCATGTTGGAGGAAAATCATATCTGAGCAGTCTGTAGAAAAATACAGAAGTATCATCCGAAGAATCTATATGGCTTTACGTCTTCTTAAGCCGTAAAGAATGACACCTTGGGAGGACTGGCTCTGTGTGGTGAGCCACAAAGGAGTTGTCTACTTCGGCAGATAAGCCAGTTTAAACATCATCTTTGCAATAACAGAATTGGGGCCTTGTGCCAAAACACATTTTTGAGAAAAGCATATATAT
>NW_015237087.1:0-663 GCF_001447785.1 Gekko japonicus | reverse complement strand
CCTTGGACGGGGCCAGGAAGCAGCCGGCAGCTGCGTCTGGCCTTAGACTTTGCTTCCTCATCCCTCCTCGCCTCTTCCTTGAGTGTATATAAGCAGGGGTGGGGGAGCCTTCTCATTCACCTCCTTCCGCTTGGCCTTGTCCTAGCAGGAAACAGCTGTGGAGAGACAGGACGGGAGTCCTCGGGCCAGCCTGATAAACATCTCGCCCGCCTTCCCTGGCACAATAGTCCAGGGTGAAGGAAAGGCTTTTCCGTCCTTTACCCCAGACTCCAGGGAGTGGCCCGGCGCAGCAGCTCCTGCCCTGGGCCCAGGGACTCCTTGGAACCGCAAGGTGAATGCCGTCACTCCCTGGCATAACTGGGATAGGTCCGTGCTGTCGTGATGCGCTTTTGTTCCTCCGAGACAGCCTCATGAGCTCAGCGGCAGGCAGGTGGTCCAGCCTCGTGTGCAGTGTATAATTTATCAAATAGCCCCATGCCTGAGGGGACAGGCGGCAGGCATTGGCCTCTCTCACTCAGCGAAGAGAGTGCGCGCATTAAGGTTGGATGATTCACTAAGCAGAGGGAGACAGGGCTCTCCCGGAGACCCCTCTGCCTACGTAACCCGGACAGCAACGAGGAGTGTATAAGGACCAGTAGACAGAGAATTCAGCAATGCTGTACC
>NW_015237086.1:0-663 GCF_001447785.1 Gekko japonicus | reverse complement strand
ATATATATATATGAGCAATTTCCTATTTCGGTGTCTTTTATGGAAGTAATGGCATGGCATTTGAGCAATACATTTTCCATCCTTTTTTCTCTCCATGGGAAATGGAGTGGAAATAGCCCTTTTGACATATATGCACACTCTGCAGAGATGCTCTATTCATGGAACTGGTGAAAGAGGCCTCTCTTATTTCAAGCAGTAAATCAAGTGGCATCTCTCTGACAAAGGGGCAAGATATTTTTTCAGATATCATTGGAGACAATAAAAGGCTGCTTTTCTGAGCCTGAAACTGAGGCAAGCAGCAGACAATGGAAATTACTACACAGGCATTCATGGAGGAATTCAGCTAAATGATCTCCAGGGAAAAGAGGTTTGGGGGCAGGGGGCTGAACTGTGTTTGCCTTCTATCTGCTGAGGCTGGTACAGAAAGAAACCAGCCTTCTTGATAGAGAAAGGAGTATTTGAACGAAAAGCCACAACGATACACAAAACCATGTGTTTGTTACAAAATGAAAGCTCATCTAGATTTTTTCCCTTTAACTTGGCTCATGTGTCTTCAAATCTCAGTCTGAATAGCTCCAGTAATGGTACATCTTTAATACATGGGATCGCCTAACAAGCAGATGGCAAGTACCATCCAGGAATAATTTGTGTTGCTGGATTAAG
>NW_015237085.1:0-663 GCF_001447785.1 Gekko japonicus | reverse complement strand
GACTGTTAACTAAAAGTATGATTCAGCTGTGCGTGCAGGAGACTGGAGACATGTGATGTTGCAGTTGCCCACGCATTCAGCGCCAAAGACATAATGCCTTCATCATAATCCCTGACAAACCGAAGAGTGCATTAAAACATCCAATCAAGGCCTCCACTGATATCGACAATACCTTAATGTCCTGGCAAATGTTTCGCTTAATATGTCAAGTTTCCCAAGTCAGCTCAGGTTTCCAGCATCCGTGTCAGTAATACCCAAATGATCTCCCGGTAGGTTTTACTCAATAGTTTCAACAAATTGGTGATTTCATACCCATCTCAGATATTGAGGGGGGAAAGAATGAAAGCAAATCAATTTGGATGTGCCGTGTTATCACTGACTCCAACCTGAGAGAACGTTTGTCAACTGCTGAAAGTGTGTCGCAGCTTTATTTGTCACTTATGATCACTAACTGTAGGACAGAATGTTCCTTCTCTCTCCTATAGTGGATTCAAAACGTCTTCCAGTCCAGCAGTGTCACCTCAGGGCCCCAAATCCCTAGCTATGCTACAAATTCTAAATTAACTGTGTAGTTCAGTCAAAACAAAAACAAAGCCTTATCTTCAAGACATTGAGCTAGTGCAATCCTGTGTCTCAGAGCTACTGCTTGTTGCAGAGCCGGAT
>NW_015237084.1:0-663 GCF_001447785.1 Gekko japonicus | reverse complement strand
AATCTCTTCTTCTTCTTTCCTGAAGTCCTGCATCGTCATAGCATGTACACAGCCCTGTCCATCACTTATATGTTGGGTTTGGCTTACAAAGCCTACCAGGAGAAGCCCCAGGGAAGAGATGAACCGGCTTATTTCCGTTATGGCACAAGGCAAACGTCCCTGAAAGTCTACGGCACCGAGAAAAGTTCGGCACCCTGTTATCTGCCAACCAGAGTAGTTCCTTCTGCTTTCCCGGCAAACAAGCAGGATTGACAGGACGGGAGCAAGCAAGGGAGATGGTTAGTGCAGGGAAGGGACCGTTAGTCGCGGCTTGCTGCTATAGGCAGGGGGGCTTTATGCCAGAGGTTAAGACACTCACGCTTCTGATTGGGTTAATTTCTCATTCCAGTCCTCCAGTGTGCTGCTGGCCGAAACGTATCTATAAATACAACGGAGGTTAGAGAAGGGGGCCGACGCCTTTCTTCCACAGCACTCCAAATCACAAAAGCGCGCAAAGGCTAAAGCGACGGCTTCCTCGTGTTATTTAGCGGGTACGGAACGTTGGAACCCAGGGTCCTTCTGGAATGGAAGCTCCACCAGAAAACACACAATGTGTCTTAGGAAGCCTTGTCCAGAGAGGTTACTTAGGTGTGCATGGGTGGGGGGGGAGGTATTTGTGAATTT
>NW_015237083.1:0-663 GCF_001447785.1 Gekko japonicus | reverse complement strand
AAAACTGTGCAGATTTCAGGACCAAATCTCATTTTACAACTTACCTAAAAGGATACCCAACTCCTAGTGCTGAATAGTAATATCAGGGCCATAGAAATCGAGGTCCAAAGATTCAATACAGTCAGGGTGCTGGATAATATCTGAGATGCAGTACAGGTCTGAAATCGAAAGTCAGCTGGATGTAATATGAAAGAAGATTATGGTGTACAATTTCTCAATTTTATGTTCTGTCTATGGCAAAGCTAAAGCATGCTGCAGCATCTGCTGATGTTCTTGGTGATATCCAGTCATATTGCCTTGTTGTTCCATGTTCCCATTTCCCCAGTGTGCTGGTTTTATCTCCTGTCAAGTAGATAATCACCATATTGAAAGAGATTTGCTTCTCCCAGCCAGACAAGACAATTTGGGCTGAAATCCAATAGCTTAGCTGTTGAGATCCGCAATAGTACTGTGGCTATTGTGAATGCCAGGTGTGTTGAATAAGCATCCCTGACACCTGCAGTCTGTGGGCAGACTGCTGTAGTCCAAATGGACTATCTGGATCAGTGCAAATGGCGCAATCCAAATTTTTTATTTTATGACTAACTGGTGCAAATCTACACTTGAAATCTGATCTTAGAGGAATCTGCACCCCTGACTAATTTGGCTTTACAGTAGGTGGGG
>NW_015237082.1:0-663 GCF_001447785.1 Gekko japonicus | reverse complement strand
AGCACTTTACCATTTATCTCATACTTGGGCTCTCTGGTGGGGTTTTAAAACTTTTCCCACCTTCTTTCCTTTCACCTGTTGTGACACGTCATTAGCTAAATTACATTTTTATGTTTGAAGAACATGGTTTCTGTATTTGAGAAGCTGCTGTCCTTCCTTAAGTGCATCTGCTCAAATAGGACGGTCGACTGTGAAGGTTTTATCACTTAACTGTAACCCTCAATTTTCAAGCAATTCCATGTAACAGGATTCTTAAACATTAGTATTTACCTTTCCTTTTCCAGTGCAGAGTTGGCTTAAATAAATTAAAATAGTAATCTTTGTTAATCAGATGTCTAAAAAGTTTAACAAAACTTCCATTCAAATAGAAGTAAAGAAAAATGTTGTACGTATTTCTTGGATCTTTTTGACCTCATGATTAAAAAAGGCAGACAACAAGTGAAACACCATTAACATGTCAGATTTCTGTTCTTTAGGTCCACTTTGCTCTTCTTTTTTTAAAAAAGTTACCATTAAATTATCATTCTGTGGGCTGGTATATTTTAACCTTTATTTAACAAACCTTGATTTTAGATTTGCAGACCTGTCTGTTTTAGCAGTTGTTAATGGTGCTGGTGACAGATGTTCAGGTGATAGTGTTTATTAACACCTTTCTTCAAGTAA
>NW_015237081.1:0-664 GCF_001447785.1 Gekko japonicus | reverse complement strand
ACTCAGCTTAGAGGGAACACTGCTCTGCTCTAGACGCTCCCGGTGTGTCAGAAGCCCAGAACAGCCAGCCCCCCTGCCTTGTAGGGTCATATCCTGGACCATCATTCCCCCACGCTCTCGCCTTATCTGGTGAGAACGGCAGAGACAGCAAGCCCGCGAAGAGGCAGCCCAGTGCCTCCAAAGCACCAGGCCAGCAGCCCATGTTCCCGTTTTTGGGTCATCTCGCTGCTTGAGCACATGGAGTTCATGGCAAGACCAGGTCTCAGCCAAGCCCCGTCTGGAGGGAGCCAAGGAACACGCGGGGCTCTTCTTGCTCTCCAGGATACTTTTGTGAGCTAAGCAGGAGAGCCTCGCCAGCGCAGTCATTTCAAGCCGCCTGTGTGCCTCTGCTCTCCCTGTGACGCCAAGACTCAGAAAGAGAGGCCTGCAAGTGCAGTTCCCTGCTCCCGATGACTCTGTGCAGAGGTAGATTGGCCAGTCAGGCCGCTAGCAAAAGTCCAGGTAGGCCAGTGGCGTTTGGGGCTACTTCCTTCTGCCGGGGCCACCCCAGCCACAAGTGAGGAGCAGCCCTCATCTGTTTAGGTTGGTCCTTATAACTACTGCTGTGGCAAGCCCTTGCAGCTGCCACTGTGGTGGCAGCCCTTGCAGCTGCCACTGTGGTGAG
>NW_015237080.1:0-663 GCF_001447785.1 Gekko japonicus | reverse complement strand
CCTCTGCTTCTCACTTACCTTGAAAACCCTACGGGCCCCCATGAGTCGGCTGTGACCTGATGTCAGTTTACACACTCATGCGCTTTGTTGCTGGGCAACAAACGGAAAGGAATAAGGTGGCATAGAAAAGGGAAAGAAAGAGGAAAAAGTAGAGCAGGGCTGTTAAGGAGGATGGAAGAATGAAACCTGGTGTTCAGAATCCTGTCTTGCGTTGACTCCTTCCTTGCAGCAAGCCACACAACAGGAGGCAGCAGCATCATTTGTCAGAACAGCTGGGCTCGTTTCAAAGGAGGTGGATGAGTCAGAGTTATCCCAGTAGTGCAACGATGGATTTAGACAGGTTAAAAAGCAAAGTTCTCGCACTCCAGAACGGCAAATCAAATCTATTACAGATCTGAAGTGTATTTCTCAGTCTAGAATATTCATTAATGGGTCCCATTAAACAAACAAACAAACAAACCCGCAGTACATTTCAGCCCCATGATCCGGAGAACCAAATAAATGCTCTGGGATGGAGAAATAAGAGTTACAGGGATCTGAATAAATAAGGTTGAATTTGTATTGGTAGTTTTGCCCTGAGGAGGAAGTATACTGCTTCTGCTCGACAACCTACGACAGATCATCGTTTACATCGAACGTCTTGAATTCACATGGAAGTATTTC
>NW_015237079.1:0-663 GCF_001447785.1 Gekko japonicus | reverse complement strand
GAGAGAGAGAGAAGGAAGGAGAGTTACATCATTTTAAACCCATAGATTTCAAGGGACTTGGCAGGGTGTAACAGTGCTGGAGATGGAAAAAATGTTTACACTCCCTTGGGTCCAGTGATGGAACTAAGGAAAGGCTGCAAGTTTAACATATGCATAAAGGTTCTCCTCTGTCCTTGGCCAGTACTTCCAATGCAGTAACATTTCTCTGAGATGTCTTAGTCATTCTTTCTCTGTTTCAGGAACTGTATTTCAAGAACCTGTCCAAGCAGAAACAGAAGCGAGTAATGGAGAAGCATGGGAACAACCGGAAGCTCCGGGTTTGTGTCGCTACGTGCAATCGGGCCGATTACTCCAAGTTGGCCCCGATCATGTTTGGCATTAAAGCAGAACCACAGTTCTTCGAGCTTGATGTTGTGGTTCTGGGTTCCCACCTGATTGATGACTACGGGTATGACTGTAATTTGTGCCTTCTGTGCATTTTTTGTTTGATTACTTGCAAATCTGGCATGACTGAAGGGGGAGGATGGCATCTTCAGCTCTCTTTATTGCTCCAGAGGGATTAATCCAGGATAAGTACCCATCTCTTGATGGTACTACTAATCCATGGCTACTATGGATTAGAATCAAGGGGTGCAGTCCTGAAAAGGGATACATGTGAAAAGG
>NW_015237078.1:0-663 GCF_001447785.1 Gekko japonicus | reverse complement strand
TTGTATTGGCTAGAAGAGTCAGCATTGCAGGTGGAAACCCCTTTTTGGAAATTTTCCCTAAAAGGGTAGTGCTTAGGCCTAGTCTCAGGTTCCTTCTCAAGGTTGTTTCCCAATATCACCTTTCACAGGAAAACGTTTTACCTGTGGGTTTTTCCTGTACCAAGTGTATTTATTTATTTTTTCGATTCATTTATTTATTTGTTCCAAGGGTAAGAGATTGCTGCATTCTCTTGATGTCAGAAGAGCCCTATTATTTTACCTAAAGAGAACCTTGGCGTTCTGCAGGGAGGGAGCACTACTTGTATGTGTCGCAGGACCTAATAAAGGGAAGAGGACGTCCTCACAAACCCTATCCCATTGGATTGTTTCACCAATCAGACAATACTATGAGTTAGCTGGTGATCCAAGGCTATGGCTTCCTCTGCAGCATTCTTTGATGGAGTTACACTGACAGAGATATGCCGTGCTGCTGTGTGGTCATCTACAGATGCATTTGTGAAACATTACACATTGGATTTGCAAGCTAGATGAGAAGCTCAAGTGGGGAAGGCAGTCATACAGTCAATGTTTAAGCAAGGTGAGCATGCCCCTCCACCTGGTGTACAGTTTGCTGGAAATCCCCATGTGGGACTGTACAGAAGATCGATGATGAAAACAAAGTTG
>NW_015237077.1:0-663 GCF_001447785.1 Gekko japonicus | reverse complement strand
CATGTTTATCCAAGTACTTGTATTGTGCTCTTTGTAAGAGCAAAATTCTTTTAATGTATACAGAAAATCTAAAGAACTTTTTATCAGTTTTGGTTTTTTTCTACATATTCATGGCTCCTACAACTTTTTATGGTCCTTGTAAAGGAATTATAACACAGGATATTGCTTTAAGAACTATAACTTGAAGAGTCTAGTGTGCTTTACTAATTGAAAGTTTAAATAAACCAAAATGATGGATTGCTCCTCCTTGTACAAACTTACATGTCTGTTTAGGGCTTTGGAGCAACTTCCTTTGTCCCCGCCCTCTGCCTGTCAGGTGCAAATCTCCTCAAGAGCATTCTCTGCAACATTTATTTATTTTATCCTGCCTTTCCTCCAGAAAGCTTGGGGTAGGTGAATCTGAAAGTGTGTGACTGCCTCAAGGTCACCCAGTGACATTCATGGCAGTAGTGGGGTGTGAACCCAAGTATCCCTGTTCCTAGTCTAACACTCTTAACTTTTATATGACACTGGCTCTCCTATAGCTCCCATTATTTAGAATACTCAAACTATCCTCCTTACTGTATTTTCAAATTCACTTGAAGCTTTAGTTTTCTGAATCAAGAACCAAAAGGGTGAGGGAAAAAACCTGGTGGAGGACCAATAGTTAAAACCTCATATAAA
>NW_015237076.1:0-663 GCF_001447785.1 Gekko japonicus | reverse complement strand
AAATAAGCTGGGGCCGGCCCTGCCCCTGGCTCCTCTCTGGCACCACAGAGCTCTGCTCCAAGCGGCCTCTTGCTGGGGCCGGAGAGGCCCCTTGACGGGTCTTGTGTCGCTGCTCCCTCCTGTACTTCATAAATGTCAACTTTCCCCCCCTCTCAGACAGAAATGTGGTGGTAATGACTCTCTGTGCCACTCCTAAATCCCCAATTACATCAGGAGCAGCAGCACAAAGCCGTCCCCCTTTGGTCGCAGTCCCCGCATAATCCCTTTTCCAGAGAAGCCGCCCGCCAGTGACAGCCGTCTCGCTCTTTGTTTGCTCCTTTGGATCAAATCTAACTGATTGCCGTGACTAATTAACTTTCGCTTTCTTCGGGCCTCTGTTGTCTTAATTAATTTCACAAATACTTCGTTCCAAGCTCCCAGCCAAAAGGCACCACACTGCAAAAAGAAAAAGAAGAGAGGGAAAAAACACAACGCAAAGAGCAAGAGAAGCGCCTGAATCCGGGCCTGTGTCTGGTGTTCGCAGGGAGCCATCTTTTGCCAGGTGCTCCAGGCCAGCCTCACTCCCTGGACTGTGAGGGACGGGAACAGCTTCAGTGCAGAGCCGTCTGGTTACCCACAATCCTCAGCTCACCAGGCAAATTCCCTTCTGGCCTGGGGAATGAA
>NW_015237075.1:0-663 GCF_001447785.1 Gekko japonicus | reverse complement strand
AAATTGGCATCAGGGTCTTCCGATATTTCTTTCAGATTCTCCGGAGGAAAGGAAAGCAGTAGAAACTGCTTGCTCTTATCTAAACTCTACCAATCTTGGCTGCTGTGAAATAACACCTCCCCATGAGCCTCTTAAGGCTAACCTCCAACTTGGGATGGAAGGCGAGACAACCTTGTGGCCAGGGAGTCCCATCAATCTGAATATTGTTGTAAAGAACGAATCTGCAGGCACATGGACCGTGGACCTTGTTGCCTCATGTCAACTGGAGTCCTACATTGGAAAAGTAGAGGCCAGCCTTGCAACCATTAAGCAGACTGTCCAAACAGAAGGCAAGCCAGGTATGCACAGTAAAACACCATCAGCATCCGTGTGCTCTTTATTATGATGCTTCTGTCTACCTCTTTAGAGGAGGAAGTCCTCATATACTGTCACAGAGAGTCTTTCTATGATAGGAACACAATTCTTTGAGCCACAGATTGTAGACAGGTATGTGTGTACACAGAGACATTTCCCTCTTTTGCATCTCCACCTCCCGGTATATATATGTGATCTTTTCCACTTGAAAATCAGGTTTCCTCCCCTAGTGGGAGATATCTGGTCCATGAATGACCTATGAGGGTCAAGCTATCAAAATAAGTTTACACAGTAGGCCATGGATAATCT
>NW_015237074.1:0-663 GCF_001447785.1 Gekko japonicus | reverse complement strand
TCGAACCTGGAGTCTCCCAGATCCTAGTCCCACACTTTATCTACTATGTCACCACTACTGGCTCTTCCATGTCTCTGCATATTACACCATGATACTAAGTTCTTATTTCAAATAGAGCTTTCCATATAATAAATTGTCTCTCCAAATATTTATGTTCCCTAAGCGTTTAGATCTTAAAAGATAAGTCAGTCTAATCACACAAGGGGGGAAAACTCTTTAACTTGTCAGAACTGGAAGACTTTTCCCAGCAATGAGGGAAAACCAAACAAGCAGCAGTAACCAAATACAATAAAGGGTCCTGTAGCCCACTTGGGACTTTCCAGATTCAGCCTTTGATTGGATCTGAATCAACAGTGGCCAGAGTAGAAAAGAGAAGCTAAGCTCGCACTTCTAAGCACATTTGGCAGGGATTCCATCTCATTGAACAGAATGGGTCTGTTAGGAGTTTTAACAAACAGTGCTTTCTACCAAGTCGTGCCATTGGTCTTTCTAGCTCAGGACCATTTATTTTCATTGGAGAGCCAACGTGCTATACTAGTTAGATGGTCGGATTTATCGTGCACTGTGCCTGCCTGCCTGCCTGCGTGCACAAAAACAACCTGGCAAACTCGATCGAGCTGCTTGTAGGCAACCTGAAGTGCCTGCCGAGCCATCAGTTTCCTG
>NW_015237073.1:0-663 GCF_001447785.1 Gekko japonicus | reverse complement strand
TAGATGCTGCTCTCAAGTGTTTTCTCTCTCCATTTAGAAAGGCTTTCCAAGTATACAACCTCCTCTGGTCTGTCTTCTTTTTTCTGACTTCATTCATGGGCTTCTGAAGCACAGCAGGCAGGGAATAAGCAGAAAAGAGAGGGAGGGAACACATGATGATTCAGTCTTTCACAAATGTTTAGGCTCTGCTTTTGTTCTCGGTTGTAGCTCCATTTTTTTAGTCCCTTCGTGAGCTCTGACATTTTTTCCCTTATGTTCTTTGTCTCATTTAAACCACAAGCTCCTTGGATGTGTTTGTAAAGTGACAGAGGCACTGATATGAATAATGCGCTCAGCATGCAGTAGGGATGGCATTTATTAAAAAGGAATGTGCACCATCCACAAGTGGTACAAGACAGTGTGCAACCAGTGTGATTCCTTGCCAAGACTCTCCTTCTCTTTCACACATTACGCTAGCTAGATTCTTCCTCCCTCGTTTCTGTGTACTTGCACCTTTGTAGTCATAATATAGGAATGTTTTTAGGAGCTATATCACTCTGAATTTCTAATCTGATAACCTTCATCAGAGAATCTTTCAGCCTTGGTCTCTACAGGAATCATGTGCAAACACTAAAACAATTAGATTAACACAAACACCCACACCAAAAACCCAAGAACTTAGCA
>NW_015237072.1:0-663 GCF_001447785.1 Gekko japonicus | reverse complement strand
CAAGAGCTTGAGTGCTCTGTCTGGGAGTTGATGGCTCCCTTCTCAACCTCCTCCTTTCTGCCAGCTGCTAGTCTGTAGCTGGGCTATTGTACATAGGAAGACAGCAGTCACACTGAGGTGAACGTTGGGTGGGGGGCATTTCTCCCTGGGCTCTCTCAAGTACATTGCTTGAATACTTGTAACTCCTGTCTAACAACTGTTTAGATATTTCTACACCAAAGTCATCTACGCCAGTTGATACTGAACTCCCAGCTGTGCTGGCAAGTGGCCTGCGTGCCTTTCTGCAGGACAAGCCTACCAAGCGCTCAGTGAAAGCAATAGTGGAGCACATAATCAAGGAGCTGGACAAAAACATGGCTCCATGTGTCGTGGGCCAGGGTGCATTGGAAGCTGACCTGGAAGAGGAGCCTTCTGCAAGTGCAGGGGGTAAGCGCATGCCCAGTCCTCCTGGGAATGGGGCACATTGTCGACTTTATATTAGCCAATGAGCGGAAATCCTTGCAAAGGTCACGTGAAGTCTCCTTTCTATTCCTCCCTGCCCACACCCCAATCACCTTGCTCCTGATACTGAAAATGAAAAGAAGCATTCTTCCTCCACTGCTTCAGTCTCTCTGGATTGTCTTCAACCGAATCTTGTCCCTATCACTTAGATCACCCCCCCCC
>NW_015237071.1:0-663 GCF_001447785.1 Gekko japonicus | reverse complement strand
GGCTATATTTTATTTTTAAAGCTTTGTATATTTTTGTGTTCCGAACAATATGACTAACAGGGTGGTGAGCAAGTTACTTCCATGAATGAGCTGACACATGTGGGCCGACACCTCCCCACATTAATGTAATTTAGAAACCTGCAATATTAAAATAAAATTGCATTACCTGTAAAAAATTTAGAAATTGTAACTTTTGTATATTTTTCAGTTCCACACTACAATTCCATCTACTACAATTTCCTGATTGTCTTCAGCTAGTACCCTAAGCTACACAGATACAAATAAATAGGCTGGGATTCGGTATATCCTATCATTTAGTATGCCAGCTGAGAAATATGTTAAGCTTTGTTTACATGTTACAGGGGCAAACTGTTTCCCCAAAAGTAGAATTGCAGAACAATCAATTACAATTGACAGGTCTCGTTTTCAACAGAATATAGAAAGCTGTTATATGAGCCATTTTATAATAATATAATCCTGTAAATATAAACCACAAATGCCTAGTTTTCTTACAGGAACTGTGCTCTCTAAGCCATATGAGAGACTCATTTATGGCCAAAGGGTGTGTAACAGAGGCCAAAGCTCACACACATATACCTGGTAATGGCATCCAACACAAATAAATGTGCCTAACCCATTTTATACCCAGTTCATCTTTGTTGC
>NW_015237070.1:0-664 GCF_001447785.1 Gekko japonicus | reverse complement strand
GGGGGGGGGGGGGGAATATAACGTGTGACTCCACACTGACAGAGTTCAGGGAATTCGCCGCAGCTGTCGGACGCATGCCGGAAAAAAAGCCAAGTTAAAAGTTTCTTCTCTCTGCAAGCTCCATCTTTTGCTCTCATTCGAGAAGTCCCTTCCCTTTGCAAAACCACTGAAAATAATGGATGTCTCTTCTCTCCAGGGGAAACCGGACTGCTTCTCTCTCTCTCTCATTTGCAGCAGGCAGAATCCCTCCCGCTGGCTAACTGGATTTCAGTTCCTCTGGAAACCGACCCTTTCAACTTGCAGATCACACAAACACACACCAACTAGTCTCAGAAGCCGATTTCCTGGGCGGAAAATGGATTTAGCTAGGGATCAGGCAACTATTCCCCCTTTCTTCATCCAAGGGATCAACGGAACAGTTCAGATCCAGGTGGGCATGTCCAGTGTTCCCTCTAAGCCGAGATAGTGTGAGCCAGCTCACATTTTTTTAGCCTCCGGCGCACACGTTATTGTCTTAGCTCAGGAGCAAGCTAATTTATGCCACGGCCAAATCGTTCCTTCAGGACTTTAAGGCCAGTCGCTCACAAAGTAGAATCTTTGCTCACGAGACTCCACAGCTTCGATGGAGCGTTGGAGGGCCGCCGTGTTGGTCTGAAGTAGTAGA
>NW_015237069.1:0-663 GCF_001447785.1 Gekko japonicus | reverse complement strand
ATGCCTACTCTGTCTGAGGATCCATCTTACATATGCTGAACTCTAGTTCATTAAAGCTTACGCCACAATAAAGTATGCTGAAAGGAAGGGAGCACCCACCTGCCTAGGGAACAAGACTGTTTTCATCAAGGGCAGAACTGCTTGTGAATTACTTTCTTGATGGCAAGTTGTATTTGTGAAACTGGATTGTTTTCTATGTGTTTTCCCCCACCCCCCTTCTGCATTGTGGAGAGAAAAGTGGGTTGCTGCTTTAACCTCTGGAAATAGCTTCCTCTTGTCTTTAGAGTATATGCGTCTATATACGCATGGATGAACACTCGGCCCCATTCATTGTACAGCCACTGGCTGGGGACTTTAGGGTTCATGGTTTTGTATTTGCACTACAGGATGCCACAGTCCTTTTTGAATTGTTGACAGTAGGATATTTGCTTTGTTCTTTAACTGGGGAAAAAAAACCCTCTTGACTTTCAAATCAGCAAGGGTGTATGCTATTGCAGAGTATACAAACAGCAGATGGAGAAGAGCCTTCAGCAATGCCTAATAGGGGAGGCTGGAGTACTCAGGCAATGGTTTGAGATTCGGGGTGTTACATCTGCAAAATGTTGGAGGCTATGCAGTACATTCTTTTTTGTTAATTTGTTTTTTTTGCTGCAGCAGACTAAC
>NW_015237068.1:0-663 GCF_001447785.1 Gekko japonicus | reverse complement strand
GTGCTCATCTCCGTTTCAAACACTGAGCAAACACACCCTAGTCCCTGGAGCCGCCCCCCCCCCAGCTGAGTGCGGAGAGACGGGCCTACCCGTGTGGCTCTCTCAATTCCATCTGCTTCCACCAGCCCTGACCTCTAAAACCGACACGAAGCGGCATTAAAGCAAGGATTACCTTTAAGTCCCTGTGTACAATATCGTGCTGATGAATATGATTGACACTCTCCAAGATCTGGTGGATGCAGTGGCTGCAGGACAGGGAGGGGGGGGAGGGAGGGGAAAGAAGAGAATCACTTTTTATACGTATACATAATTCTACAAACCACATTGCGTTTCATTTTATAAACCACAATCAGGGCTCCAAGGCAGAAAACACTTTCCAATCAAAATCGGCAGGGCCGAGAGGTAACAACGCGCAACACACGCCGAGCCAGCGAGGGACATTCCTAAGGCCTTTCGGAGCCGCTCCGGCTTCCCTGCCGGTGGGCCTGGGGCGATCAGAGCCCTTCTCTCATTCCCCCACACCCGTCTGGGCTGCCCGCAGGAGTCGGGGTCCCAGCCCTCCCCGTGCTCTCGACAGCATCTTCCCACAGCGCTCTCGCAAGGGACTTGCGCACCAGCAGCGGCCCCACAGGCAGCCTTGGCCAACGGCCTCAGCATCAGGAG
>NW_015237067.1:0-663 GCF_001447785.1 Gekko japonicus | reverse complement strand
TAGCTCATCTGCAGGATATAAAATGCATTCGTGGGCTTTGAAACAGCTTGTCCAGTAGTTTCTGAAGAAGAAATTGTGACTAAGCTGACCCAACAGCTTCCTTTGTTAAGGGGCAGGGCTTTAATGATATTTCACTTTTACTGTTTGGCAAATAAAAAACAACTATTTGCAGATTGCCTTATTCCAAGTGTCTACGTAAATTTGATACGTATCAGCTCAATCTTCTGTGATTTTATTTTGCTCTTTGCGAAATAATTTTATTTTAATCTTTGTTTTTCTAGATAAAATATTCTAAGTTGCAAACCTATGCCCGACTACTTAGGAGTAAATTCACAGGATCTTAGTAATTCTGTTAAAATGTAAGCTGTGGACATAGAGCCTTCATTTGGGTCAGGGCTGCTTTGGGAGGATTCAGTCCATTCAGTTTCAGTATTAAAAGCTGGGTTACTATTACTTGCAGTTCTTAGTATTTTAAAGGAAAAAGAGAGAGATTTTTAAAGGGTACACCTTTTCCCCTTTAAAATGCTAATATCATACAGAGCTTGGTTTTAATTAGCAAATCCAAACAGTTGTTAAGGGGTTAAATCCACCCTTGGCCCTGATCCAGATCCCATATTCTGGTTGATCTCTATTTTAGATTTGTAATTGCATTCATTTAGGCAA
>NW_015237066.1:0-663 GCF_001447785.1 Gekko japonicus | reverse complement strand
AAACAATCAGCTCTGAGCCTGATCCCCGCAGAGATCAAAATTACCTCTCTCTTTTTTTTTTAAAGAACCCATTCGCAATTGAGCACAGGTCAAAGGCGGCTGCAGGCGGCTGCAGGCTCAAACGGGAGCCGTGTGGGCCCCAAGTAGCTTTCCGGGGCTTTTAGGTGCTGATTCGGGTCTCATTGTGTTTCCAGCAACATCATCAGGATCGCAAGGAGATGTGCAGCTCAAAATAAGCCTGAGCTCATTTGGATCCAATTGATCCAAAAGGAGCTCAGGTAGCTTATTTCAAGCACAGCCCATTTGCTTAAAGGTACTGATTTAGGCATTTAAAGGCATTTTGTAATGGGCCAGTGCTGGTGGCACCTGAGAAGGATTCCCTTGAAAAGATATCTTTTCCTTCTCAGAACTGAGTACGTAGAAATAAATAATTCTTCCGGTACGTAGCAAAAGCCGGCGGTGGGCAGTACTGATGGGCTAGTGCACGTAACGTCACCCTTGCTCCCATCTTAGACACAGCTTTGCCTCAAACAACATGGGGGTGGTTTTTTTGCAGGATAAAAACCAATAATCAGATAAGCTTAGAAAAGAATTTGTGATGATTTAGGAAATTAACAATAAAGAAGATGGGAAGATGGCCCGCAGCCCTGAGGGCAAGGATGA
>NW_015237065.1:0-663 GCF_001447785.1 Gekko japonicus | reverse complement strand
AATTCTTGTGATCATGTAAATGTACAATTACACAAATGCTGCTAGCCATTTCAGTGATCTTCTAGCCAACCTTTTATGAATATACAGGAAGGAAAAATATATTAAGTGACCTGCTCCTAAATCTGGAGCCAACATTTAAACTCACCTTGCTGGGTAAGTATATGGAATGCCTTACCGGTTGCAACTAAAACTCAAATACATTCTGGCCATACTCTGACTGATTTTCATGTTATTTTTGGCCTAGCTGTTCACCATTTTCTTCTGAAAGCATCCTCATGTAACTATATCAAATCTGTAAATGTAAATGCCTAATACTATTTTGCTGAAACACTTGCCATGCAAAATTGACATGAGCAAGTTATCTGTGATGCTCACACACACAAAAAACCCCTGAGTCGGCTCTCGGCTGTAGTAGTAACAGTTCTAACAGCAGTGGTTGTCTTTTGCAGTTTGCCACTAAAATGTCCAGAACTATCATTCTATCCTTATACAAACAAATCTATGGTGTGGGAAATTTGGGGCAAAGGTCTGGTAATCCTACTTAGCAGAAGATATCATATATATATATATATATGCACAGAATATGGGTCAGATCCAATCAGTTTTTCCACAGATGAAAAGGGGAGGAAGGGGTCTCTTGACCACCCAAAAGTCTCTGCTGGG
>NW_015237064.1:0-663 GCF_001447785.1 Gekko japonicus | reverse complement strand
TCTTTTTCTGTGAAATGACCCCTGCCTACATCCAAGCTGCCCTAAAACCCCTGCTGCTGGAACTCAAGTGGCCCCATTCTTGACCTTTGCCTCAGAATCACTAAGGCTGCTCCTGCCCCATACCACACCCCATGGTGGTCCTGGGATGGATACACTAACCCCTAGGGGCAGCATTTCGGGGGGTCCAGTGGGCTGCAGCAGGAACTGGAAAAGTTCTATTCCTCTCACTGGTTGGATCTAAGCAAATGATACTATCTGTGAGGCTAAAATTCTGACAAGGAACTCAGAAAACTAGAAAACACACTCTTTGAGAAGCATGAGCCAATTTACATGCCCGTGTGGTATGTTGAGAACCTGGACTAAACGGATATGTACAAAGTTCAACACGTGATTACCTCAATGCATGCTCAGCACATGCCTTGAAATACACTTATGATGTCTGCAAAGCTGCTAAAATGGATTGACTGTTGGCTCATTTCCCCTAAGGGGTGTATAAAAGTTTATGTCAGGGCCTGTGGTAGCAGTCAAACCCCGTTTTCCAAGGAACATCCTTAGGCAAACAGATGATAAAGCAGGAGGAAAGCAAATCTGTGTGGAACCAGATAAAGAGCGAACACCCAAAGGGGCAAGTGCTGAAAACTATGGAAGCCAAAGCAGCAGCAG
>NW_015237063.1:0-663 GCF_001447785.1 Gekko japonicus | reverse complement strand
TCCTTAGCTACAGGGCTGCTTCACCAGCACTAGGTACTTTCCACTAAAAAAATATATATGCAGTTTGTTTAGCATAAACAGCCCAGTACCAGAGGACTGCTTTCCACTTGCACAGCATAGTCCCCTGTGGTGGAATGCAAGGAGAGAACCTAAACTCATGTTTCTCATTCAGTTCATGTGCCAGGAAAAGCAACATTACTACATGGTCTCAAAACACCACAGAAAAAGAGCACCCACATCCACAAAGGACTGTCTTGTATACCTGTATTAGGCACTTAACCACTAATAAACTGCTCTTTAGATTTTTATTTTATAAACACTAAACATGAAGTGTGACGTGATCAGTCTGCAATATTTTACAACCCTTGTGTAACAAATGTACTGCTAATAAAAAAGAGCAGATATGCCCTTAATATTTTCAGTCATTGTACAGTCTTAGAAAAGATCTGTGGGGCACAACACTCCAGCACAGGTACTACTGTCAGAAGTGAAGTTGCTGTGATAAAAACAGGATTTGAGCCAAACTGCAATTAATTAAGATCACTTCTTCCAACAAACACGGATTTACATATCAAAGCTATGGGATCAAAGTCCAGTAACTTTAATTTGACAGACTAACCACATGATCCTATGCCTGTGTACTTAACAGCAAGTCCTACTGCA
>NW_015237062.1:0-664 GCF_001447785.1 Gekko japonicus | reverse complement strand
CCAATTTAGTATCATCTGCAAATTTAACATTAGGAAAACACTTCTTTCCCCTGAACCTTCTCTCTCCTCCTGTTTTTACCCTGTTCTACCTGCTGGCAGACAGCTTTGATTGACATTTCTTGCACTTACTTCATTAGTCTACCTCCAAATTGATCCTTTCTAGACAGGCAGAAAAGACTGAAAAGCATGGGAAAAAAACATAATTACAAGATTTCATTGGGAAGAAGAAATAAGGGAAATGTCCCCCTCTGGGTTTGATCAATAATCCAGCACTTGTTGTTATCTTGATCTTCCTAATAAACCACCACCAGTCTAGATAAATTTCCCTGTGAAATCAATCCCTCACAAGAATTCTATCACTACAATGCCAATACAGGCCACGGAAAAAGTCTAAAATAACATGGGCTAGTTTTATTGACCATCTGATATCAAACCTTTGCAGTGTACTTACATTATGATAATGGCAATGAATGTTGCTAGTTGTAAACATGGTTTAATTGTTTGTGATTTATTTCCTGAGTGTTAGAAATGGGGGTGGAGGTAGAGAAAATATTCATTGCAGAACAAGTCCTGGTCCCTCAATTTTGTGTTGCATTTATAAACCCTGATGTCAGAAAGCCATTTCAGATGATTTCCCAGACTAAAAATCATATTCTGGTACACA
>NW_015237061.1:0-664 GCF_001447785.1 Gekko japonicus | reverse complement strand
CACAAATCTCACAATTAGTTTCAAGCATTCCTTCCACTTAATTCTGAGGAAGACAAAACTGGTACATCTCTGTACATATCCTCTAAACAACTGGGAAATTTTAAAATCTTTCTTTTCTTGTCATATTTGTATAAAGGAGAAGATGTTGTTTCTCTTCTTAACTGCTTAAATATTATATGAAGGTGGTGAGATGACTGCGGTATAACATTTTATAGAGCTGTAACAGAATTAGGAGAAGATCCTTAAATAACTTCTCATTGCTTGAATTAGCTTGCAAAAATGTTACTCTAATTAATATTCAGCATTTCCAATTAGGGTTGAGATGTAAATTTTTCCATTTTTCTGTCAGGATATCTTGTAACTTTATTCATATTAGGTTTTTGTCTTACTTTGGCATTGTGAGCACCTGGCCAGAAGTTTGGGCACTTCTTTAAAAAAAAAACTTATTGAAAAAAAAAACTGGAATATTTTATTAGACCCGGAAAACATTTTATGGGTATAGGATGTTTATTCTTTTTGGGTTATAAACAACCAACTACAAGTAGAGCTGCACTCATGGAACTGAATTGTCATGCCCCCTGCTGCAGGCCAGCCTGAAACACTGGCCTTGGATTTCAGGTCATGCCTAGGAACAATATGTCAGCAAGCTGCCAATGTGTCTCTA
>NW_015237060.1:0-664 GCF_001447785.1 Gekko japonicus | reverse complement strand
ATTCAGCCTGAGGAGGGCTCTGAGAAAGCACCATTAACATAGCTTTTGACAGTCACTTTTGAAAGCCATTTCCATTTTGACTTTCTTTTGTGCACGCCTGTCCCCTCAGACGTCTCCTCCATCCCCCCAAAGAACATTTCTTACCCGCATGAACATTGCTGTGTTGGGCTAATGAGGCTCTCAGTCCAAATGTTTTCCCGCAGACGTCACACTTGTACGGCTTGGCTCCCATGTGGCAGCGCTTGTGGCATTTCAAGTATTCATTGGTGGCAAAATGTTTCCCACACACATCACATTTAAAGAGACGCTCGCCTGCAAAGGAAACGAAGAAACTGTTTCTATTAGCCATCAGCCACAGGAGATTTCTCAAAAGAATCCAGGGAGCTTTTCCTTCCCTTTATAGCCCCCAGACTCTCTTATGCATACTTTAATCATATTCTCCTTTTGAGGTATACATTCCTTCATTCACTGTTTTTATAATTACATGTCTTTTTCTTTGCTAACAGGATGTAAGCGCCCTGTGCAAAAATTAGTATGAAGTGGGGGAGATGACCCCAACTTTCATTTCTGCAGATTTGAGAGCCCATTTGCACAGGAACTTACATGCATGTGTACATACACACGTCAGCTTCCTATGCTTGATCCACTGCTACCACCAGCCCAA
>NW_015237059.1:0-663 GCF_001447785.1 Gekko japonicus | reverse complement strand
ATGCATGCAGTGTGCAAAGATCTCTACAAAGATGTTGGTGCTGTGTTATGCCCCCATGAAGGCTGAATAAAGGGGGGGGGGCAAGCTGAAGGAGTTTGAAGAGAAATTGCCTTGAATCAACAGCTGTGGCAAAACACATACAACATTTAAATATTCATTTACATTTTATTACTTGTGCCCTGAAGATCATTATATGATCAGGAACTCAATGGTTTGCTTTTCAGAAGCTATGAAATAGCAGTATAAAGAACACTTACCTTAATATTAACTTTGGCTGTTGAATCTCTATCTGCTGCACAACCATTTAACGCCCAGAAATTCCTGTATGTATTTGTATGCTTTAAATGGGAGTGAGTATGGTATAGTAATGTTTAGCGTGCCCTGTTAACGGTTGACAACTGTGTGGTGAAAAATGCTTAAACAACTCACTTCCACACATAAGCTGCTATTAAAGGGCCAGGGCATTTTAATTTTTTAAGACTGTGTGTGTATATTATGTATGTATTTTGGTCAACAGATTTTATTTTATTTTTTATCAAGGATGTCCATTATTTTTATTAAAGTCCTCTGGCAACCTGAGCTTTAGTTTGGTTTTGAGTTCCTTCTTGAACCATTAAGTATTTAATGCTCCGCCCAATCCAAAAAGTAGCAACAAAAGCTAAT
>NW_015237058.1:0-664 GCF_001447785.1 Gekko japonicus | reverse complement strand
GGAAATAAGTATCCGCACAGAAAAAATCCTCTTGGAAATAGAATAAGGATTACTACTCTGTGCAAATGCTCTATTATGATTTATGAGCTGGTGGTGAGATAGACAGCCTAGTTCAAAAATCAATAGTCATATCCTTTAAAGAAAACAAAACACTCAAGTAAGAAGCTTCAACTATGTAAGAAGGTTATTAATCAAATATTTTGACCTGAACCCTAAGCAGTGCAAGCAGAGAACTGCTAGAGGAAAGCAACTTCCCCACTTCTCCTCTCCCTGCAGCCTTCTTTGCCCCCCCCCAACTGAACTTCAGGTAGGTGGCCCTGAAGGATCAGTGGGGAGCAAATTGGGAGCCTGTGGCAGGGTGTGTGTGGCAAAAATGGGCTTCCCCTCCTCTGCAAACAGAAAAGGCTGTTCTGTTAGTGGAGCTGCTTGCTAGGCTCCAAGTCTAAATGTATTATTATGCCAAAGCAACACACAGCCATACTTAACCACAGAATGTACAAACTGTGTGCCTGCAATCAAGGTACACTGTATGACATGTACTACTTCGTGTGCAAGAATCCACAGTAATTTATTTGTCTTTCTTTTAAACAAGAGTATGTTTCTTTTAAACAAGAGTATACCTCATGGCTATACAGAAAAATCAGAAAAACATACCAGCATTTTT
>NW_015237057.1:0-664 GCF_001447785.1 Gekko japonicus | reverse complement strand
AATTTTTGGAAAGATTTCTGGGGGTTTCCTTCCCGCCAGGCCACTTCATAAGGGTTTTAAAGTGGACTGTCTCAAGACTCAACAATTTCTTTAGTCCACAATTCAGCAATCACCATCATCTGCATCAGTACCTTTGTTGCATGCTCCCATCTAACTGGCTCCAAGACAAACTTCTGTTCTTTCCCTGGGTGAAGAGCCTTTTTATGCACACCCAGGAGGAGAAACCTGGGGTTTCAGTTTGGGTATTCAGTTTCTTGGGGAAGTTCATTCAGAAGGTATGTGCCTAGATTATGATTAGCTAAGTATATGTAGTTCCTTCCTCGTGTGAGTGAAATAAATTTTATGCTCATCCCCTCCCCCACAGATATCTAGGCCACATCCTATTCTCAAGGATCCCCAGCAGCATTTTACAGCATACAAGAGGGTGTAGAAAGAAGGGAAAGATGGCAAAGTGGCAAAAACCTGTCCCAAGACTCTGTTGGTAGGATGGCCTGATAATTTCCTCGATCTTTTAAAAACATATAAGCATGATCTTTCTTTTCACTCTTGAGATGTGACTGCTCTAATTGTTTGGGGGAGGCGGAGTGTACAGTCAATAAGATAAATGTTTTTGTCTGTGAAACTGTGATTGTAACTTTTGTAAGCCAAAGTTATGTGCTATCTT
>NW_015237056.1:0-664 GCF_001447785.1 Gekko japonicus | reverse complement strand
ACTGTGCAAGTTTTCAAATTCCCAAGAACTCTTCCTGAGGCCTTAGGGGACAAACATTTTTAAAGGGAGGGGGGGCAGATTTCTTCCACGCCATGCTGTTAAGAACACTGCCTCATGCCAGACCCAGCCTATGGTGGATTTTCTGAAAGTCAAAGAAGATTTGGGTTTCAGGCTTTCCCCCAAAGCCCACTAGGCTCCATCTCCTGGGCCATCCTCCTGGCTTCACCCTTTAATTTCTAGGCATGGCCTGTTGGCATCTGAAGATCTGAGCCTCAAGTGACAAGGCAGTCCTATTCAGAACTGAAAGCAAGGGAAGCAGGTAGTGCTTGTGCATGCGTGAAACAATCCGTCCGTTACAGAGCAGTGCACGCTATGTTAAGGCTCCATGGAAATGAAATCTGGCCACTCGGATCTGAAACCCCCATTTTCTTTTAATGTGGGTTTGCACAACAGAAGCGTGGCCATAGCTATGCTGTATTTCCTGCAGAAGTTAGAGCTACCAAGGGTTAGAGGGGGCATATCCTGACAATGTGTAAAGTGGCGTTGCTGGCAATGCATGCGTTCATGTCCCACAGTGTTGTAGCAGTGGATTCAAACTTATATGACAGTCATTTAAAGTCCTGTGTGGTTAATCCCACCTGGCTAAAAAGCACCAAATCTGGCT
>NW_015237055.1:0-664 GCF_001447785.1 Gekko japonicus | reverse complement strand
CCTCCATATATAGCTACTGGATCCGCTGCTTCAAGACAAGCCAGTATAGATCAGAGGAGTGGAAATATTTTAAATAGCTGCCCAAGATGCACAGTCTAGAGCACGAGCAGCTCTGTGACAAGGCAAGTTTTATTGTCGATTTGGATCTGGAAGCAGCACTTACGTTTTTTACTCTGCTTCTCCACCTCTGCTTTCAGCCTCTTGTACTTGTCTGTTCGATACACCAGCACCCATGTTATGCCTGAAATAAAGCACACACATCATCGTAAGACAGAACTGCATTGTGCACAATAAAAGCTCCAGCTGACCGACTAGCAAAGTGCAGAGCTCATACAGGGCAGATGCATCACAACCATGCACTCGTGGCTTGGCAGTAGACAAAGATGTTCTATAGTCTCTGGGCTTGGAAACTTCTCTCTCTGGCTGTGCAGGAAGTAAACCTTCTCTTTTCTTTGGAAGCTGAAGCCAAAGAGTGTCGCTTCCCCAAAGCCCTGCCTTTCATTAGTGCAGTAAGTATATCAAGAATCACTTTTGCATCTGCAGGGAGCACCCCTTTAGCAACAGATGCCACCAGCATAAGAGGGCGTGCTCTGTTCCCAGGGTCTCACCTCCTTAGATGAATGCTGTCTGCCCTGACTCTACCCTGGGTAAATTTGCCTTGGCA
>NW_015237054.1:0-664 GCF_001447785.1 Gekko japonicus | reverse complement strand
TGCAGGAATGGGGATGCTGACCTGGGTTTCCCAGTGTTTGTTTTCTATGAGGGAATACATTTTCCCCGTTTGTGAATGTTGGTCCTTTAGTGATTGGAAATGCCTGCTCGTGCCTCCTGACTTCTTGTCTCCTTTAGACCATATATACATTCTAAGCTAGGAATTTAAAGCAGAGACAATGGCGGATTTGTATTTAATAAAGAAATCAGGCATTTCGCTTGCCTCAAGGATGTTGCTTCTCTTATCTGTTTAGTAAAAAAAACACACCATGATGCAGTCTATACGTCAGGCTACTGTGTCTCTCCTAGGTCAGATGTTTTAAGTCACAAAGGCTAGGTTGCTGCTCAGACTTCCTGTGGTATGGAAACCTGGCTGACAACATACAGCTAGGAAAGGCGATGCGAGGGGCCCTTAGCTGTGTGGACTCTGCTGAGTGCGGTCGTGATTTCCTGTGTGCAGATTGGATGGGCACACAGGACTAATATCTGTCTTGCTCCTCTGAAGATTCTTAGGCCTAGGAATTTACCTCAGGTGAATTTACTTACAATTATTTAGTTATCGTAGAGGATCCCCAGCTTTGCAGGAGAAGGACTGAGTCCACTGTTGGATCACAGCCGCTGACTAGAAATGGGAGGAATAGGGTTGCCAGTCCCCAGGTCTGGGT
>NW_015237053.1:0-664 GCF_001447785.1 Gekko japonicus | reverse complement strand
ATGCAGTCAATGTTTTCTGTCTTGATTGGCAGGTGCCCTTCTGCGGCTGTCTAGGATCTCCTCCTACGACTTGTATCATCTCCTCACTGATAAATACCAGTGGCCGAAGCACCAGGCAGCCCCATTTACCAACTTTCTCCTGCCAATGCTGGAGTATGCACCAGCAAGAAGGGCACCAGCTGAGAGATGCCTTCAGCATCCCTGGCTCAGTACTTAGTCACCAACGTATCCTGATCCTACTGCTCTTTGCCACGACCAGCTGGGACTGTGATGGGGACAGGTGATGGAATCTCAGTCCTCAGGGGGTGATGTAACATCGGGATGCTCATCTGCTGCCCACAAGAGGTGGGGCAATGAATCAATGCTGGCTGTGCCTCCTCTTGCCCACCTCTGCAAATCAAGTTCCTTAGGATTGTCTTTTCATTAGCATCATGTAAGGTGAAGACAGATGTCACAGAAAAAGAAATTACCTTCTTCAGCAAAGGAATGAGCTTGGCTTCCTCCCAGTTTCACAACTGTGGTGACTGGCATTATACTAGCAAACTCAAAACTGGCTCAGCTGCCAATCTTGCCCCTTCCCATGTGGTTCAAGCAGGTATGATGACCTTAACCCGATTCCCTCACTCATGTACAGTATTTTCCCTCTGTTTTTCCTTCCTTTCTG
>NW_015237052.1:0-664 GCF_001447785.1 Gekko japonicus | reverse complement strand
GGTCAGCTATTACAGTAAGCTATGGTTGACTGTGAAAACAGAATAGCTAATTGGATGACTGCACGGGGGGCAGGGGGGAACAGACGGAATGCCTGACCCACAAAATCCCCCAAATTCATTCAGAGTGGCAAACCACAGTTTGCGCTTACATCCAAACCATGCCAATGTCTTAGTGCTTAACATTCAACAGGAACACATATCTCTGCTCTACCTCACAACTATGCACCTCTTGACTGTCTGCAAATTACTGTACTTCTTTTGCACAACATCCTTTTCTCTTATGTCATCAATGTATCTCCATGATGCCAGTCAGGTACTAAACAAAGCCACCTTGAAATTACCCTACTTACTCTGGAGATGGTTTTGACTTGACTGGGGAGAAGTCATACTCGTCCTTTTCTAGGCCATCTGAGGGAACAAATTCATCTTCTCTGTTGTTAATGTCAGGAGATGCTTTTACTTTCAGTTCATCGAGATCATTATTATTGTTGGCATCTTCATCATCGTCAGCATCTTCCTCTTCTGAGAAATCAAAGGTGTACTTAGGCCTTTCAGCTGTGAAAACAAATACAACCATCAACACTTCTGTGTTAAATTTTACACTGTGCATACAAATTATGCAAAGGTCCATTCTGAAGAGCTTTCTTGTAGGGGCTTTATTGTT
>NW_015237051.1:0-664 GCF_001447785.1 Gekko japonicus | reverse complement strand
GGGTGGGACACAAAGTTCAGGGAGAGAATCCAACATTTTCCTCACACACACACCCAAGGACTTTTCTTAAATTTTGCCAAATTTTACAATTAAAAATTGGGCATTTTGTAGGAGCATGGGGGAAAAATCCATAAAAATGTTTGCTGTTTTGGAATTAATTAAATGCTTTTTAAAGATGAAATTTTACTGACAGCCTGAAGATTTTTTATGAAAGACAAGCTACAATATTACAGAATGATAATTCCCATGTGTACTATACGACATAAGTTTGTGGATATGTTTCTATTAGATATGAATGCTATTGGCACCAAACTGTGCACTGTAGTGTGTTTGCTGGTGATACATTATTAAAGAGTTCATTGTTTTAAATTATATAAAGCTTAACTCAGTATCCAATTATGCTGGGTAGTCCTAATGTGACGGTATGAGGCTGTTTCTGTCCAAATAACGCACTTTCTTTTGTTTAGTACAAAATTTATTTACCGATATCATCTTTTATTTTTCCTGCCTCTCAGAAGGAAAAAATGAAGATACAGAGAGTTGAAGGTAGACACTGATGCCGGGAAAACAGGGGATGAACTGTAGAGATACTCAAGTAACTCCACAGGAACACCCCAATGGCTGCTTTCAGTTTGTGTGCTGCAGTGGTTAGAGTGTCAGAGTG
>NW_015237050.1:0-664 GCF_001447785.1 Gekko japonicus | reverse complement strand
TGCTCCAACAGGGTAGTCCGTTCAAGAAAATGGTATGAAGGGACAGGCTTACCCCCATAGCACAATCCAAATCCAGAATGGAGCCCCACAGAAGCTGAACTCCCACAAGCCAGACTCCCCAACAGTCACATGGTGTTTTAGCAATAATTTAATAACAAAGCTCGGCTGTGGTCTCCCATTTATATCTATAGATTCAGGGCAGGCTCACACATGCAGCAGAACGCGGAGGTAGAATGGGGAGACGGCGGAATTACTACAGCAGGGAAGGATCCCATTTCTGAAGGGGTTAAAAAAACCTCCCTGCAAGTAGAAAGCCAGCTCAGCAGGCAAGAACGTCTCCCACTGGTGAGCTAGCTTTCTACTGGAAGGCATGTTTTTTAAAAATCTGAAGCAGCATTCACACTTGTGCTCTCTGCCATGAAGAGATCTGTTATTCCCCCTCAGCATCCCCCCCCAGGTTATTCCTTCCTCATTCCCACCAGCATCTTAGCCGTAGCACCAGACTGCAGCAATAGGCTCGTATGGTGGACTACTCTCTCTCGGAGAAACTAGAAAGCTAGCAGATCAGGACTAAACCCTCCCCCCTGAGAGGTCAGCTTTCTAAGTGCATGGACTTTGTTTATATGGAGGAGTATACAGTCACATGATGAGCCTATGCCCAGAT
>NW_015237049.1:0-664 GCF_001447785.1 Gekko japonicus | reverse complement strand
TGTGCTGCAGCCAGAGGTGACACTTTCCTTCAGAGCTGCATCTGCCCCTCGCTTTCCGATGTCAGGATCCCGGCACTGTTCCCGCTAAGAGAGGCAGAGAATTACAATAAGGCCAGAAGCTGCCGAAGTATCTCCTGCTGCAGTCATAACACAGGACAGTTAGGTTCCATCTGTCCAGAGACCGAAACATTCCGAATGGGATGATTAAATTAAATTATTTCTTCTTCTTTTGGAACCAAAGCCCACTTTAACATTTAAGAGAGTGCCATCTGCTTGTACCGGGTGCTTTGAGCAAAAGGGGGGGGTGGACAGAAAGGTCAGAAAGTCCTTGAAGGGGCATCATGTCCCACATCTGCCCACTGCCCTGTAAGGTGCCCCACTGCACCCAGGAAAGGGATTGTGCCCCCTCATCATCATCCTCACTCACTTGCTGGTGCTCCCTTAATGTCCTCGGTTGCCTCCCTCTTACCTTGTGAAGCTGGACTGGCCGGGACTTTCTGGCCCTGGGAGGGGGCCGCACCCTCACAGGCAAGTCAGGGAGCTGGCCCACGTATTAGCATGGCTGCGTCCCTCCCCACCCTGGCCCTCTCCCACCCGCCATTGGACAGCCAAGTAGGAAGTGGGGCTCTCCTCCGGGTCCACTGAGCAGCGAATGGGCTGCCCC
>NW_015237048.1:0-664 GCF_001447785.1 Gekko japonicus | reverse complement strand
CTGATCCATCAGGGCACTTCTTATGTTCTTAGGAGAGGCTCTCAGCTGATAGTAGTGCCACTGAGTCCAATAGCTGTTAGGTGGCATCTTGTCAACAGCTGTTTGCCCCTGCTAGCTTTCTGGTTTGTACTCTCCCCTCCCATTTCTACTTGGGTGGAATGCACTGGGCATGCTTTTCAGGTACCAGAAATTCAGAACCTGAAAATTGTTCTGGAAAAAGTAATATTAAAATGAAATCAACAGACACACACAGAGAGAAATTCCAGCATAATGAAAAGCAGGCCATGTAGAAAAATCCAAAATTGAACTGAAACAGAACTTTTTGAATTGCACATCCCTAAATCAGACCATCTCTAAGGTCAGTATTGTCTCCAAAAACGTCCATGTTACCTAACTTTTGATTTTTAAAAATTGTATTTTTACTGGAGTCACAGCTACAGTCTCACCCTGCAGCTGAAAACCAATCCAGACAAAAGTGAAGCTCTGCTGGTCAGTAACAAAACTGTTCAAGGATTGATGAGTCAGCCTGTCCTGGATGGCATTCATCGCTTGGGGTTCTGCTGGATCCTGGCCTAAAGTTGGAGGGTCAGGTCTTTTCTGTGGCATGTGAAACCTTTTCTTAGCTACAGCTGGTACACTAGCTATGGCCATTCCTCTAAAAGCA
>NW_015237047.1:0-664 GCF_001447785.1 Gekko japonicus | reverse complement strand
GAAGAAGACACCAAGAACTCAATGCCTTCTGTCCCTCTCACCTTATTAATTCATTTGAGCTTGAGAAAATCGGGTGGTGTGGAATGTTCCAGTAAAATTCCCTTTTAATAATACAACTCATCATTCTGCTGTGAAGCAATGTGCCCACTCCAATTTTGCCATAAGTGTCGAAGCAATGACGTACCGACTCATAATGTGATGGTGCAAACCCATGTCAGAAAGATTCCAAAACATTATGGTGCCAAGCCGGGTTGGTACAAGGATGCCCATTTTCAGCAGTATTCTATGACAAATACAGCATGTACTGTGCCCCTAAGATTGGCACATGTAAGAAGGAAGAGGTAACCTCTCTTTGCCCATATGCGTTCTGATTATTTCTTCCACTTGCCCTATCTAGCATCCAGGCTTCTTCCACCAAACAAAGAGCTGACCTCTGTTTCTGTAGCCTCAGCCCCCTCTTTTTTATGTTGAGTGGGCCATATAGACAAGGTCTTTCCACTCTTCACCTTTCATCCCAGTCAGAGTCGTCAACTAATCAGGAGAAAAAAATGCAAACCATCATTGTTTTTATCTTCAGAAATCAGCAGTAGAGCAGTACATTGCATGGGAAACAATCAGTTTCTACAATTAATGTTTGCAGAGCAAGTTGCTACTAAAGGCACAG
>NW_015237046.1:0-664 GCF_001447785.1 Gekko japonicus | reverse complement strand
TTGTGTTGTTTTTTCATGTGCCAGAAAGAAAGTCATAGCAAAAGCTTCCCCCTGCTCTTTTGATGCAGGTTAGGCTTCCATCAAAATCACAGAGCAAGGCTAGAATAGAACCCAGAAATCCTGCAATGTCTTACCGGGAGCTCCCCACCTGACACTTAGATCATAAGAATTTCCTTACATTCGCTTTGAAATGATTCTGGTTCCTTTTGTGCCCCCAACTTGCCCCGTGAGATCAGCCCAGCAGCAACAGCTGCAGTCTCAGGCATTGTTTTCTTATTGGCCAGTGCTGTCCCCCTTCTGTCCCAGGTCTCCTTCTTACCCTGGATTTGCCCTAAAGCTCCATCCCCTGCCATTGGCTGCTCCTGCTCTGAAAAGCAGATGGTCTGCTGGGAGGACTGCTCTGGTGAGTTTCTACAAGGGGGAGGGCAGGCTGAATTGGCTCCCTCCCAGCCAGCCATCTTTGGGTGGCAGAGGAGTCCAGTGGCAGGAAGGCATGCCCAGTGGGTGGGGAAAGTTGGTGTTTTCTGGAGAGGTAATGAAAGTCCAGCAGATCAGAGGCAATAATGCAAAAAGAGTTCTTTCCATATTCATTGAATGAAATCCCTTGTCTCCGCAGAGTAACTAAGTGTCATACTTCAGCCCAACAGAGTGTGTTTAACAAAAT
>NW_015237045.1:0-664 GCF_001447785.1 Gekko japonicus | reverse complement strand
GTGACCTTGGGCCAGTAAGTACGAGAATAAATAAATAGAAAAATAAAGATGCTGTACATGTGCAACACATCATATTTAAGTTCTTCCTGCTTGGCAGCATCACATTTAAATTCAGTTTTAGAAGCACAGAACAGTAGTGTCATGTTGATTCCCAAATAAAACAAAAATCCACTGACATCTTACTAATAACATTTTTTTCTCAAAACATGGCCTTTCTGTTGTCAGTCTTGAGGGAGCCACTAGATTTTTGTTTCATTTTGCTGTAAAACAATAACACATACAAGCATCCATGTGGATTCCAGGCAGAGAACAGGTAATGATTACGGCTTTGACTGTACCAACTTTCTTGCTCCAATTTTTGAATCATGTCCCTCTTTATTTGATGGCAGCACCCTTGAACAATGGAGACATCTGACATCCTTTTCAATGATTACTTTTTAATCTGGACAAGGTGGAGGTCTACGAAAATATTTGTTGCCCATTGATATGAGCTGGTGATGATTCCGAGACACTTGACACTGATGTAAGAGCACCCTGAGTCCAAAGCTGAATCAGAATCCCACCACCAGAGTTACCCCATGAATACTCACAGGCCACTCTGATTCCAGAATGCATGCCTCAGGCAGTGCACACAATGGAATAACATCTCACCCTGTTCCAGTGA
>NW_015237044.1:0-666 GCF_001447785.1 Gekko japonicus | reverse complement strand
AACTTAATTACAACATCATAATACAAAATACTACAAAATTCTAACACCATCAAGCACTCCGGAGTTAAACTTCCGTTTCGTAAGAAGAACTTCTTCCAAACATCAAGTTCCCAATTGTTACGAAACGGAAGTTTAACTCCGGAGGATTTCGTCCATCTGGAATTGGAATACCAGAGACATTATATGCTTTGATTCTATAAGAGTCTTTGTAATTTTGTAAAATTATAAGCACGTTTCGCATTGTTACAGCTTGCTCGTTATTCTTGATTGTTGACTATATGAGCTGTACCCCCTTTGTATGTTGGTTCAGTCTTTAGGTGGGACCTGGGGACCCCCCGGAATTACGACTCATCTTCAGACTACAGAGATCAGTTCCCCTGGAGGAAATGGCAGCTTTGGAGGGCGGACGGACCCTAGGGCACTGCACCCCACTGAGATCCCTGTCCTTCCCAGGCACACCCCCCCAAACCTCTAGCAGTCTCCCAAGCAGGAGTGGACATCCCTACTCCCCCATCTCCTGCCAGTGGCCAGGGGAGACCTGTCAATTCCAACCCAGGCTCTAGCCTCCTTTCAGTTCTGAAGTGGTCCTGGTCAGCTTAGTTGATAGCTTGTGCCAGGAAATAGACAAGGATCAGTCTTCCCTCTTAGTTGAGTTAGTGTGAGCTA
>NW_015237043.1:0-664 GCF_001447785.1 Gekko japonicus | reverse complement strand
AAAATCTGGTTGGATCCAACCCATTAAAACTTTGCCCAAAGCACCAGTGCAAGATCAGAAACAGTCAACAGGGTGCTAGAAGTGGTAGCCAAACCTACTGAGTACCATCTGTTCCAAAGGCCCTTGTGTGTGAAATGGTTCATTCTGTAGGGACAGGGTCCTTATGCTGGCAGTCTTTCAGTGCTGCAAGGAGAGAAGCGCAGCCATGTTTATTTCCTTTGACGTGTCACCTGACCACTTCAAAGGAGGCCATAGCAGGGCAATCCTCCCCATTCTTGCCAAATGAGAGTGCCAGATTTGGGTTTTACATACTTACTGCAGATTGCTTCCTAGGGCTGTAGCACCTATTCTAGGCACTATTGCTAAGGATCCCCCTTTTGGAAAGCGAAACAGGAGAATCACACTCGAAAGACTGTAATGGATTTTCTTCTCTAAGGTGATTGTTGCAGAGTGATGGGAGGCAATCTGCAGTGATTTGCACAGCATGGTCCCACCCTTTTCTATGCAATTTGCCAAAGTGGGCAGGGGGTAATCACATTTCACATTAAATTAAAGATTGCCTTTTTTAAAGTGGTGGTTACAATGGTTTGCATAGACAGGGGGAAGAACTGAAATACTGCAAGCAAAGGTAACCCCCTCCCCATGCACCCTGGGAGCATTTCAG
>NW_015237042.1:0-664 GCF_001447785.1 Gekko japonicus | reverse complement strand
TACTAGATTATCCTTAACGCTCACCAGATAACCTCAGCACACCTACTGGTGAAGCAAAATGTGGTGCTAGTTCAGGAAAAACCACCTTGGAAAGGAACTGCTCCCTACTTTGCTGTCGTAGTGTGACTCTTACCTGCCCCCTGACCGGAAATGTGAGCCAAGCCAGGAAGGCTGCTTGCAAGCTTTGCCAGCCCCCCATTTGTGAGCAGCTGATGAATGGTGGTGGGCTTTGCACTTGCTGAAGCTCCAAGGGATGATAAAGATGTGGCTACCGGGATCGTGCGAACAATTGTTCCTGTACTGGTGGTTATGGCATTTAAGCTCTGGACGGGTGCAGAGGTCTTCAGGGCTGAGGTCTGCAAGGTTTAGAAAGAACAGGCTGTGGCAGTGGGACAAGACTAGGCACCACTTTCCTTCATCTTATAAAACATCCAGAAGTTTAAACAAGGTCTATGCGGTCTGATGCCTCAGCATTTGTTTCACGCACTTGCACCTCAACCACACCACCTCCAATGCTGCCTACCTGAACCGAAGTCCCTGTGGCAGCAACACTTGCTGGGAGAGCTGCTGGCTTTGTGCCAATGTCCTGCAGGCTGAAGCTCAAGCCCTGCAGAAGACTGCTGGCTGATGCTGTCCCTGAAGAAACCAGAGAGATGTGAAAAGA
>NW_015237041.1:0-664 GCF_001447785.1 Gekko japonicus | reverse complement strand
GTCCAGCTGTTCACAGGGCCTCTGCATTCCTATAAAAATGGCTTCTTCTCTGACACTGCCAAGTAAATGAAGTTGTATTATATGCAAAATTCTCTTTCTTTGGGGAAAAAAAAAGAAAACCTACTACAAAGGTGCTCACAAGGAGGCTCACAAATATTTCAAGTTTAGATGTATGTTAAAACTTTATGAATAATGTATGACGCTTGAGAAATGTATTATTGTGCTGTGCTCTGTGATGTTGGCAGATATACTAAGACCATAAAGATAGTCTGTTTCACTAGAACTTCTATCGGAGGCTCCCTTTTGGACTTTTGAATTGGCATCTTTGACTCTGTCAAATATATGAGCAGAAGCATTCATCTTGCTCTTGATAAGCCAATAAATATTTATTTTAATGTATACTCTTTCAGACATTGAAGAATCTTAAAAGCAGGTTTATAGTTAAAAGAGCTTTCCCAGTGCTAATTTATAGTGCCAGTGTGAGCATTTATTACTCTGCAGGGTTACATTTAACTCTTCCATCTTTAGTTTCATTAGTTATTCATTAGACTGAAGTGTAAATTTATCAGGATTATTCACTTATATTAATGAACTCTTAACAGATTTATTGTTAGAATTACCATTTAAAGGATTCACAGATTACTTTTGAGGCAGTGAGAAAGAG
>NW_015237040.1:0-664 GCF_001447785.1 Gekko japonicus | reverse complement strand
TGAGACTCCTTAAGGAAGAGAAAAATGGGATATAAAACCTATCTACTGCTTTGACTTCCTACTGTAGTTCCATCCTTTCCTTGGCTGGGCTTTAGTGTGCACCTACCATTTAATTTGGTTGCTGCTAAAAGGAATGCCCGCTGTTACCCCATCAACAAACTTCGAAGGTTGGTGGCAAAGGCTTTTGTGGCTTTGGGCACTGAAGAAAGGGGGGGAAACACTTGAAGACGACTGTGTGTGGTTGTGTAGGAGTTAATTGAAGGCCCTGACACTGATGCACTGAACACCAAAATTATTTGGAAGTATCTCTCCCTATATTACTGCTTCACCTCTAAATCTGACACTCCAAACAGGTTCCAGGGCTAATCATGGGTGCACAGATTACCCTAAACCCCCCCCCCCTGCCCCGTGCTTCCCAGTCCATTTCTACCGCTAGTCCTCCTCAACAGCCACTAAGCGGCAGGCTCCAGCCGCAGCAAAGATCCTCGCTCGCTGGAGATTCCCGGACGGAGGGAGTTGCAAATATGCAACACAGCGCCTTGAGCCTCGTGGGCCGGCCTAGGAAGCTGGGAATGGAACGGTCGCCGCCGCATCTGTAGTCTCTAGAGTGGGTGAGTAAACCTTGGCATTCGTGACCGCAAAAGCCAGAACCATCAAGCTCTCC
>NW_015237039.1:0-664 GCF_001447785.1 Gekko japonicus | reverse complement strand
GGGGGGTGAAGCCTTTTTTAATGTTCATCAAAGGTTCTTTGTAAAAACAGTGCACACAAGTTTGTATTTATTGTCAAGAGAATTTTTTTTTTCAACTGAGCATTGTTGCATTGGTGATGGTGGGGGAAGCCACTGTCCCCAGTGTTCAAAATGTAAAGAGTTTGTGAACTCACACCCATGCAAATGCTGATGAACACCAAAAAATACTTCTTACATATCTGCATTATTACAGTGACCAATAAGCCCAATGTAAGTGACACTGGGCAAATACACAGATGAAGAGTACTTCTCATGATTGCTATAGTAACATGAAGGCAACAACTCTGCGTGTTTTTCAACATGTGTGTTCTGGTACTCCCACGGAATTACGGTTCAACCACACAGACTATATAGACAAGTTCACCTGGAGAATAGTGGTGCACATCTGGGTATACCACATGGCATTTCACATTAACAACTTATGTCCATACCCTCCCCTGGGTGGGTATGTATGACAACCTCACCCCCATCACACACTGGTGTCCAGAGGCAACCTCGTCAGCCTTGCCATGACTCCAAGACCCAGAGATGGTGCTGTCCCCCCCCCCTCAAACAATCCTTTCTGGAAGGCCATGGCACAGTTAGCTGGTGGCACGTGTTTCTGCAAACACTGGGGCAACCTTTC
>NW_015237038.1:0-664 GCF_001447785.1 Gekko japonicus | reverse complement strand
CCACCGGAGATCAACCAGCAATGCATTTCTAAACAGAATTAGACTTTCTGAGTACATCGATCACCACAGATTTAAGAATATTGCGTCGTCTGTTTTTGCGTCGTCTGTTTTTGGCGCATGCTTTTTAATAAACTGTCTTTCTTTGGTAATCACTTTTGCTGAAAACTCAGAATTATTCATCAGATCATAGTATTTGATCAGATAAATTATTCATTACATCGTCTGCCCGCGAGTATCTCTAAATTAATGAAGTGAAATGTCTCCCCCCCCCAGCACCCTGATCCTAGACCAACCTATGAGACTGGATATCGTGATCTATAATTTTATTTATTTATTTTGAGAGAATGTCCCCTTTACCCTTTCATGCAAACAGAAAGCAGAGTGGGTCAGTGACCCATTGTGAACTTGCTGACGTGTACATTCGTAGCGTTAGGGAGACTGGGCGGCCTCTTTGTGGAACAAGTGAACCCAAACAGTTTGCTTACTATTCAGAGGCTGGTGCCACAAGGTTTGATTGAAAGCATTTGCTCCATGGACGTTTTATGGATGGCTCGGCCCTTGGTATGCAGCTGCTTCACTCTCAAGCACTTGCGGTACGAATGAAGAAAGAAACATGAGTTTGGGGCACTTGGGACTCCCCGCTTCTGACAGGAACACAGTGGGC
>NW_015237037.1:0-664 GCF_001447785.1 Gekko japonicus | reverse complement strand
TGTGGCAGGGGCCCTAGTTTATAGCTCAGTCTCCCACTAACTAGCTGATTAGTCCACACAAAAGCATTGCTAGAAATCTGACAGACTGCAACATCTTGCAAAGCCCAAGATGGTGCTTTCAGATAACATTTTTAATGCATATTTTCAAGACAGCAACCTTATTTTAGTCCATGCACAATACTAGGAACTAGTGTCCTTATTGCCCCAAAGAAATATGTATATTTATTCTAGTGCAGAGGTCATCTTGGCTTTATGCACAGACATGGCTGAGCCCAAGTTTCAAGTGTGCACAGCAATGCTATGCAACAGATTATAGTGTTCACATATGCTTATCAATATGGATAGGGCATTTTGTCTCATTTTGCTTAGACACAAATTCATCTAAGCAAACCATGGTTGACTTCAAAAGAGTACAAACTGCAATACATCAAGCAGTCCATGAAGACATGCTGTACAGTCTCTAACTGAAGTGTTTAGAAAGTAAGGGGAAGATGAAAGTAGGGGTAGGTATACTGTTTGCTAGGAATGGCTAGCAAACATCTCGGTGAACTGTCCACAGAAATACACGTTTGCGAAATGCTTTAATTGCAGCAAGCAAGATCTTTTAGGTTTTTTTTCTTTTTCTTTTTCCCCCCATTCATTTTTAAATAATAATCATTTACAA
>NW_015237036.1:0-664 GCF_001447785.1 Gekko japonicus | reverse complement strand
ACCAACACGGCTGACTATCTGGATCTATCCTCATTTTCCCGTTTTTGAGATCTCAGCCAGTCTATTTGACCTGCATCTTTAGAATTTCCAAGAGAAACCAGCATTGAAGATGCTGTTGCCAAAGCACTTACTTTGTTTATCCAGAGTTTTTATTTGACTCAGCTTCAAGAGGCAATGTATGTGGTCCCATAAACTTCCTTTCTTTTCCCGTGTCCTCTGTTTACACAGAAGGGCGGACCATTTGGTTGCAGAAGAGCCAAGCGCATTATTGATGGCTCCAGATTCTGTAAATAGTCTACATGGTCTGGTTGCTTGATTACAAATGAAGTGTCCCATTCTCAACCCGGACAGGGCCCGATCCGGCTCTCTCTGGGGATGAAATCTGAATGGCATAAGCAGCCAACTCAGCATCTACTGAATACTAGTACAATTTACTCTGCCCCCAAATAGAAGAGTAAAATGAAGCAATTTGGCATCAAAAGCATATTTAATCCATTTAGCATCACAAGAATGTTTAATTCTTAATGCTAATGTTCCCATTAAGCAAGCAAATAAATCCTGCAGCTGGATTGCATGAGTGCTTTCTAGGAAATAAGGGTGAATCCAGATGATAACAAAGGTATTGTGGCAGCCATTGGCTTAACTGCTGTGATGTCATGGAGGA
>NW_015237035.1:0-664 GCF_001447785.1 Gekko japonicus | reverse complement strand
GGATTGAACCTGGGACCTTCTGTGCACCAGGCGTGTGTTCCACCACCGGACCGCTGACCTACGTAATGGCAGAGCCGACCCCTGACAAAGGCACAGAGGTTTTACAGCGCATCTTACCGTCAGCTCAATCCTGCGCTGATGTTAAGAAGCTGAGATCCCTTTACCCCCCAGGCCACACCAGCCTGAGGGCATGTCTCTTTCAGCGGCCAGGCCGACCGGCTCGGGTGAAGATTTGTGTGGGAAGTTGGACAGGGCAGGGCGGCCCCAGGCATCAGGAATTGCTATTCCAGTGGCAGCGGGGGGGGGAAACAGAGATCCGGCTGACATCCACATCAAAAGCGGAAAGATCTACGGCGTCGTCAACGTTTTATGAAACCGCAAAGCTCTACAGGATCAAATAAAAAAACCCCAAAGAACTCAGGCACACGAAAAGTTTACCTTCGGAAATAAGCACCTGCTTAAAGGCAAAGTAAATCGTAAACAAGAAAGGCGACGGTGGCATTGGACGATGGGGGGGAAGGCATGCCGGCGGGTGCTGAGGAGAGCAATGCGAACGCATCATTGATGCTAAAATATATCAAGCCAGGGTAGACTTTTAAGACATTGAGAGGCTCCAGGGACATATTTTGGTGGCACAATCTTTTTGGAGAGGATGTAGATTGCT
>NW_015237034.1:0-664 GCF_001447785.1 Gekko japonicus | reverse complement strand
TGGAAGCTTGTTGGGTGACCATGGGCTAGTCACACATTCTCAGACTAACCTCCCTCATAGGGTAGTTGTAGGGATAAAATGGAGAATGTGAAAGTGTTGTAAGCCATATTAGGTCCCCATTAGAGAGAAAGGGGGTATAAATGAGGGAAATATACAATAAGCGTGCACTGGTCTGTAGAAATCTCTTCATTTCAGTTTGAATTTTGCAGGAATAGGTTGTTGCAGTGAATATAATACATCTGATGTTATAGTGCATTATTCTGTCCTGATGTGACTTTGATGCTTGATCCAGCATGTCTGCTCCAGTAATAAGGCAAGCATTCAAGGAATTGTGGAACTAATTCTCCACACCCTAAGAGGCTTTAGGTTTATATTCCCCTAACAGCATCCTCTCTTCCCCCAATACCGCATGGAAAAGTGCTTTTAAAACTGACGGTGGAGTGGGGAGTGGGAAAGTGAAGGACTAGAAGTCAAAAATGTCATAGAGTTAGTATAAGCCATGTGGGTGAACCTGAACAACTCTTTGGATCCTGACTGAAGTCTCCACTTAATGGCAGAGAGGATGAATGCGTGCCAGTGGCATGCTGGTGGCACAGATGAAAGGCTGGTGTTTTCTGCAAATTGCTATTTGCACTTACATTTGCTTAAAGGAAAGGAATCTGCT
>NW_015237033.1:0-664 GCF_001447785.1 Gekko japonicus | reverse complement strand
GAGAACCTGGAGAGTTGTTAAACGTGAAAAACAGAATTGACAAGAGTCTCAGTGATCCATCAGAGGGAAGTCTAATGCCATGGTTCTTGGTACGGCCGGGGCTGGGTCACCCCCACCCGCTTTCCTGGTATATAATAAATTCCAGAAAGCGAGTCTGAGCATTCTGTTCATAAAATTTGGGATTTTCTCCTTATAGATTTTAGGTTTTTGTGGCGCAGAATTCCCATGACATTGGATGCTCCACCTTAGACATAATCATTATTTCTAATCGTCTCTCCCATGGGTCATGTTGATTTGCACTTTATCCATGTCAAAAGCACTTCCCATAAATATTAATCAGAGCTCTTCCTCTCCTGTGCTGTTGGTCTCTCTTCAGTACTGAGACAGAGTTTTGTGATGTGTATCATGAATGCTGATGAAGGGGGTAGACATGCCTCATACCTGCTACAGGGTTGTGTTTCTTCTTCTTCTTCTTTGGACTCTGTAAGATGCCTGTCACTTCTCCTGACATGCTGAACATTCAGGATGTTGGAGCTGCTAAAAATCTTACATGATATGTTCAGCTTCAGCAAGATAGTAGGAGTAAGTTAGGTGGCATGATTCAGTGAAATCCAACAATACGAGATAGGTTTTGATTGATGTTTCTACCTCTTAATCTTAAAGG
>NW_015237032.1:0-664 GCF_001447785.1 Gekko japonicus | reverse complement strand
GTCTGAACGCACCCATAGAGGATGTGTGCAATCTCATATGTACACACTGTCTTATCCTATAGTGCTGTGCATTTATGCTTTAATGGCACTTAAAAAAACAGAACACCCTTGATATGTCACAAGAAACACTGAACAGATTTTGACCTGAAAGTCCTTCTTCAGCAGCTTAAAATGATATATCTTGTTGAAAGAATGACCTTGTTCTCCCAATATGGGCTTTCCCTCTAGCGAACTCTCTTCACATTACTAAAAGAAGGTATCACTTTCAAAGCAACAGAAAATGAAGGTTTTGTTTATATAAAGCTCATATGGACCAAAAAACCCCACTTCTTTCATATTATAGTTTATGTGTCCCTGTGATAAAAACTACCACCACAGATTTTTTTTGGGGGGGGACTTCATTCAGATGAAACAGCATAAAAATGATTGCTTCAACACCAACACCACCTGCCATGAAATACAAGTTACTACACTGAGGTGCAGAAATTGAGCAAAACTGCCTGTTCCACCAGCTGTCCTTCTGAGAGTCTACTGACAGAAGATACAAATATGTTTGCTTTCCCATCCACACTGCATATGGCACATAGCTTTTCATCCATTCTGGTCCCACAGCCGTTAGCATTACTCTTTCGGGGGTCTGGCCAACTGGGGGAGCCTGGTAGGA
>NW_015237031.1:0-664 GCF_001447785.1 Gekko japonicus | reverse complement strand
AGACCAGACAGCGAGTCTGATGGAGTCCATAGCAACACATAACAACCACCATCAGTCAGGTAGTGGCACTGGATGACATCCCTCTGAATAGAACACACAAATGCAGTCAATCACCACCTGGTCCATTGGCACCATGAAGATGAACAACATCAATCCCAGCTGAAAGCATCCTATGTTATTTTGGGTCTTGTGGACAGGACTGCATGGCATATGTGTGCCTTTTCTGCTTTATAGTACCTATGGACTACACCACAGTTTTTGGTGGCATAGTTTTGAGGTGGCTGGTCAACTCTCTGAGCAGGATTGCCTGTTAAATTAGGTCTCTCAATCAAAGCATGAATTAATAAAAACGAATCCTGGCAGGAAGTAGTTTAAATTCCTGTATACGCCAAAAATGTGTTGATCTCAAAGGTCCTTTGAAATTCCAGAGCTCCTCATACATTTCTGGCTGTCCATGTCTGTAAGATGAATAAAACAATGGAAATTTACTTTGCAAAGGCAATTCCTGGATTATAGTCATAAACCTAGGAAGTACTGTTTGCCCCTCCTGACTACTATCAGCAGATCCACGTCAATATTCTTCCTTTTCCTAGAAACATTCCCTATGCATATGTAAGTATCCCTTCTTCAATAGATGGGCTACACTATCCTATCACACCCCAGG
>NW_015237030.1:0-664 GCF_001447785.1 Gekko japonicus | reverse complement strand
GACCCTGCTTAGCTTCTGGATCTGACAGAATCGGACTAACCTGGGCTATCCAGGTTAGGGCACCTCATGGGGCAAATGATACTCCATTCAGACTGTTGAATCATTAAAAATATTAAAATACTAGAAGGAAAAAAAGTATAACATTGGTTGTTTTGTACAATGGAACAAAAACATACCTTTTTCTGTTAGCTGTAACCCATGAGCCAAGTCACTGTCACAGACTCGGGACTCAGTTGATAAAATACAACATTTTGGCTTCTAGCCACAGTTCCTTGGGTACAACTGTTGCCAAATGTCCTATGGCTTTTCTTCTGTAGCAGCCTCAAGTCAAAAGAGTTGCCCTGCCAGAGTGATGGTCGGTCTAATATTCCCAGATCTTTCCTCAGGAAACATCTCAGCAGGTAAAACTTGAGTGCTATAAACTTCACAAAATAAACCTATGGAAGACTGATATGTGTGACAGAGGATTAACATGTTAACTTTGTGCAACCATTACAAGACGTTATCTCAAAACAGCTGCTAAATTTCAGTTCTGTGCCGGTATTTCCCAGAATGTTTTCTCTAAATGCATCCATTTCTGAAACACTTTGGTTCTTACTATCATTACAGTTCAGATTGGGCAGCTCATGTAGCAAAGAGCTGTCCACTAACAGTTTGTTCATGG
>NW_015237029.1:0-664 GCF_001447785.1 Gekko japonicus | reverse complement strand
TTCTGCCTAGCCTTATATTTAGTTTGTCTGTATAGGCTAGGATGATAAGATGGACCCTCGTCTCCAGATGTATTAGTGGAGTCTTCAGCTTCAGTGGTTTTTAAATCTGAGAGTCAGTCCAAGACACTCTACGTATATTGTTATTATCCCCTGGTGAATTTCATTTATATACCCTATTTTGGTTATAATCCCTATTGTCCCATTCAAATTTTTTGATCTTATTTTCTCTAATATTTTTGTCAAGGGACCTCCAGCTTTTCAGATTCCTGTATGGATCTGATCTATTATTAAGAGCATCAGGTCATAAGAACACTTGTTCAAAATAGCTGTCCATCTATTTAGGAATTCCTCTCTACCTAAAAACATGGCAGGACCTTTTTGCATCCTAAGACCCCTAGGTATCATATTTGAAGTACAGTAGTCATTTAGTAATGATGTATGCATAATTAATTTAACCTTTTTCTTTTTCAAGAACGCAAATTGTGTCCAATCTATATTTCCTACTCGAGAGTACTATTAGTAATCTTTGGAACATTAGCTAAAATTCTATCACGCTCCTGATCAAAAAACATAAAGAAATTAACTGGCAATGTCATAGTCCATAACAAAGAGTTAGATATAAGGAGACCTCCCATTTGAAATGGATAGAATTTACAAAAACAAC
>NW_015237028.1:0-664 GCF_001447785.1 Gekko japonicus | reverse complement strand
TAACATAAATGAATAAAATATAGAGGCTTATAGATAACATGAGGGCATGGAATGAATTTCACGCTGTATCACACCTTCCCTTCTTCAAACACATCTCCTGCTCCAACACCTAACCAGTGCCAATGTCTTCTAACGTTTTTGCTTAGTTCAGCGAGCCAAAGAGTTTACGCTTGCCGAGAAGGATTTCTTTTTTTTAAGTTCCTTCAGGTTCAAAAGGTGGATGCTGTTTGGCATAGGGGTTGAGAAGGAGCTCGTCTCCAAGAAAAGAAGCTCAAAGTGCTTGAGCATGCAGAAGAATTCTCCACTTCTTTAGATACCAGCCGTCTTTTTTATTTCATTGTCTTTTAAGGTATTTGTTATTTCAAGACTCTGGGTAGGAAGAATATACCTTGATTTGCAAAGGAAATCAGAATCTTTGACAATCTCCTTAGCGAGAAAGGTTGGGTCAGAAGCTCTATAAGCCTAGACAGGGCTGTTTGAAAGAAGACCCACAAAAATGTGGCTAATCGTATGGCATGCTCAGTAAAACGCACAGCAGCACTATAAAGACACAGCATGGATGATGTCACAACTCACAGACTGCTTCAGGCATGCTACCAGAGAATCCACCCTCTCGCCATCTTATTCTATCCCAGAGGTTGAAGAAGTGTTCAGTGACAATTCT
>NW_015237027.1:0-664 GCF_001447785.1 Gekko japonicus | reverse complement strand
GATCCTCAGGCCCCACCTGGAGGCTGGCGCCCCTACCCCTGGGGTTTCTGGCCAGAATCGTTCTGCATTTGACCAGGGACCCAACTTCTTTGCCGACGCTTGGAATCTTTCCAGCTCATTTGCCCAACACTCTGCTCCCTCCCTCCTTCCTTGAAGTAGTTTTCAACTTGCGTTAAATAAACCACGGATATAAAGTCCAATTAATTATTGGACACTCCATGCTGCTTAATTTTAAGGCTCCCAATTTGCCGGTATATCTTGTAAGCACAACAAGCCTTGGAGTGCCAGGCTGAAGAGGGGCAATTTACTCTTAAGCATTTCCTTAATTAGAAGTTAAAATAAATATGGAGGATTTTTATTTGCAGCCTCGTTTGTAAACGGCGCTTTGGATGGCTTGGCAATTTGCCGGCATGGAATGGGGAGCACCGCCTGGTCTTTTACACCTTGAAGGAAGGCATATTGAGGGATTCCGATTTAAATCCTGGGGAACGGATTCTGTTGAGAGGTCAAGGATTCTTTCCTGCTAGAATCTGTTGTCCTTTTATTGTTGAATTTCCACAGATTCCTAGCCTTCCTCCCCAACTTGTTTGACCCCATGGGCGCATTTGGAATTTTGGCACAACATGGTGGGCACCGTCACAAAATGGCTGCCACAAAATGGCTG
>NW_015237026.1:0-664 GCF_001447785.1 Gekko japonicus | reverse complement strand
AAACACTACTTGCTATGTCATATAGAATTAAATACATGTTTTGTTTTGCACACTTGCAAGTCTGTAATAGAATATCTGGATTGTGTTTAAACAATAGTCCTAGGCACATTGCCCAGTATTTTTTTTAAAAAAATCAACACATTGGTTGTGATGTTCTAGCAAATTGGGCCAGTGGAAATTGGCTAACTTGTCCGTTTGTAGTGCTAGACTTTGGCTGCTCTTTGAATGATGTATGTCACGGGAGTACAACTTGCAGAAGTGTCTGAATGTATGTTAGTTCTTTTTAAATATGCATGTGTAATCTAAAAATACAAAATGAATGGCTGAATGCTTTGATTAATTCAGTGTTGAAGACTTTCTGCTGGACAGCTGTTGAAATAGAAGTACCTGCTACCTATGATAGAAAAAAAATCTTGAGTCACTAACATTTGGCTTCTGTCTTAACAATCAGGCACTTGCTTGGCTTCTTAAAGTAGGAAACCTATTAATACCCATTTAAATTTTGCACAGGCCTAAATTAAAACCTAATTTATGTTGATTTGATAAAACAATAAAATGGGGCCCATTCAAGTGGAGAATCGCTTAGAGCACTGGACACCTTCCGCCACATAAAGAAAAGAAAACATGATTGCAGTGAATAATAAAAGCACAGCCCTTGTAAATA
>NW_015237025.1:0-664 GCF_001447785.1 Gekko japonicus | reverse complement strand
TTGTTTTGGTGCGTACATTGCTGACATGGTCACAAAAGAACCTTCTGAATCATTTTAAACGATATAAAGCATTGACAGTACAGCCTCAAACTTATATTGCAGCCTTGCAAATTAGTCCACAAAAGTTACTGTCCTACTTCTACTCGTCTGCCTTCCCTTAAGCACCCGTTTTAACTCATTTTTGGCCTGAAGGAAAGAGGGAACAAACTTCTGTACAATTTACATACCAGGTCATCTAGAGGTGCTCTATACTTATTATAGCTGACTGGGCAGGTGGCTATTTATACTCCTGGCTGATTGAGCAGCACCTTTCCCCAAAAGTACTTCAGCCCCTGCTTTTCTTTTCCATAGAGGAATTTATCTAGTCAATAGAGATTTTTCAACATAAACTAGTTTAACTATTTTGCATTACAGTATTTTCCGAATCCGTGGAAAGAAAATATTCAAGCGAGCTCCTCAAAAGTTTACTCAGAAATTCCTCTACTCCAGCCTTTTACCACCCTCAGATTCTGCTACCCATTGAACCAAATTCTGCAAGACACCACCATGTATAATTTATACAAGAACTTGATTGGCTTACTGTGCAGTCCTAAGCATTTACACCCTTATAAGCCCCCTTACTTCAATGGACTTAGATGGGTGTAAGTTTGTTTAGGATTGCACT
>NW_015237024.1:0-664 GCF_001447785.1 Gekko japonicus | reverse complement strand
AATTATGCACCCTTGCTGACAGAAGAGCCACGTGCCAGCAATAAATGGCCTTTATTGACTATATCATAGACTTTATTCATAATGAACATATTATGAACACACAACTTTATCTATAGCATTTAACTTTTCTATATTTAAAACCTGTTTAGGGCTTTAGTGTGTGTGCAGGTACACACTTATTATGTGTGTAGATACACACATATTATTATATAGTTCTAGCACAGAATCATTCACCTAAAACAGCAGTTACAGCTGGGAAAAAGTCACCTTATAAAAGCACAAAGATTGCCCTTCAAGATCAGATCTTGATTTGATCACCAATCAATCACCATTAGATCACCAGTCAGTGTAATTAGTGGTCATATAAATGTCTCTGAATGACTGCAAGCTAAGTAAGAGAATAGCACTGATCCCGTTCATTCGGATCCTCATACATATTGTCATGCACCTAACCAGCATCATACACATTCTGCCTCTGAAAACAAAGATTCCATTAATAGTGAAAAGTTATTGATAGATGTACTGTCCACAAATCTGTCTAGTTCTTTTTCAAACCCAGCTAAACTGACACAACCAAAGACTTCTGTGAGGCTAGTGAGATAGTATTTCCTTTTTACCGAAACCATCTAAGGGTAGTTCTATATCAGTGATGGCGAACCTTTTA
>NW_015237023.1:0-664 GCF_001447785.1 Gekko japonicus | reverse complement strand
ATGTGTAGTGGTCTCCCACAAAGCTGCAAGGGTTTTTGTTTATCTCACTCCCTTCTCTGATATTTTTCTGCTGGCACAAACAGGAGAAGTCAGAAACTTGAGAGGGAGTAGAACAAACTGTGTTTGGATATCTGAAATCTCACTCAGGAGAATCCCCTGCAAATGCTTCCCCCCCCCCAATAAGGGATGGCACATCACTTTACCCTGCAGTTCAAAACAAAAACATCAGTGTGACATATGCAGCCATTAAATGAGACATCTACTTGCATGTCTAGCAACCAACAAAGAAAGTTACCACAGGATTTTCACAAAAAGACAATTTCCTGTTGTTTTACCATTATTGCTGTGGCTGCTGAGTCATTGCAGCATTAATGGGTGCCACATGGTCAGGTTCCCCATATTTTCCCTGCCCCCTCCAGTTGCCATTCCCAATACATGATAGTTTTTGTAAAACAAAACAAAAGAAACCCAAGCTGTGTGTGGAGGGCAAAGGCAGCAAAAGGAGATTGGGACAGAATAAATTGCACTTATGTCTGCAAGGATGGGAAGAATCCAGACTTTGTTTTCCACAGTTAGCTTTGCTAAAATCTTTCCAGAGTAAAGTAGATTTTGGAAAACAATGCAGAAAATCTGGGGAAAGTTTAGAAGGTGCACGTAAGCACAA
>NW_015237022.1:0-664 GCF_001447785.1 Gekko japonicus | reverse complement strand
TCTCGTTTTTATTCATATAGTGTGTCATCGTTTTCTGTAATTTTTATTATGGCTAAAGGCCTCAAAACCTGGAAGTGGCCTGGTCCTTTCTGGACCCCTGAGAGAACCTGCATGACCATTAAGTAATGTGACTGGCAAAGAGGCCGTGAGGTGAATCGGTGGATGTTTGAGTGTTTCTCATCTCTACTCCTCCAACGTGAAGACTTCTGACAGGGTACAGCATCATGATACAATAGAAACTGGGCCAAGATTTCACACCTTCATGCCAAGCTGCTACGTGGCAGAAATAGTAATGAGAAGGAAAGATTTGACCTGAAAATTCAATAATATTGAATTCTAGCCACAACCTTCGTCAAGGTTAACATTTACTTTGTTATATTAAGAGGATAATTATTCCCCACTTACAATTCCCTTGGAGTATTTTTGTCCCCACTCTTGATGTCTACATCAAAGATACCTTTAATCCTTTCTGTGCTGCTTTTTTTTTTTTTTTGGCTTAGTATAACCTGTGGTTATCCTGCATCCTAAAACAAAGCACTGGAAGTTTATATAAAGAGGAAATTCAAGATGTCTCATTGACAGCTTAACTCAAAAGGTCCAGGCGGCAATTCAAGGTGCTGATTCTTCTGCAGAAAAAAAAAATATGAACCTTTAATCTCACTTT
>NW_015237021.1:0-664 GCF_001447785.1 Gekko japonicus | reverse complement strand
ACTTAACCACCACACCAAACAGGCTCTCTAAGCCATGCCAGGCTTACTTTCTAAAAGAGACAAAGCAAGAGAAGAGGAATGGAGGGAAATTGTAGATGTGTGAGAAGTTCAATACAAGGTGAGAAAATCAGACAGAGCCAATGCAGAGAGAGGAATAGAGAAGTAACATATATCATAGTGACAAACAGATTACGCAGTTTGAAGAATTCAAGAAAGGTATCTGAGAAGCTGTTGCATTAGACAAGGTGAGATATGAGAGGGAACAAGAGATTTAGAGAAAAGGCTGAATGTCACACGTATTCGCAGGCTCTGGCTTATCTGTTTTTGTTATGTTTTAACTATATGTTTTAATTCTTTTAAGAGATTATTTTTTCAATTGCATCTATTGCTGTCATCCGCCTTGGGTCCTGACTGTATTATAAGAAAGATGGCATATATAAATAAACACATGAATGTTACAAAAACAAGAGAGAAAAAAATTAGCAAATGAGTGAGTAGTTGAGGAGAAGGGATGAGAAGAACCAAAGGGGACGAAAAAGGTGTGTGTGGAGTGTGTGTGTGGGGGGAAGAACAGAATTACCTGTGGGAGGGAAGAGAGGCAGAAACTATGCTAAGAAATGTGAGGCTGCGCTTGAAGACTACTTGGAAACTGTAACATAAAGAA
>NW_015237020.1:0-664 GCF_001447785.1 Gekko japonicus | reverse complement strand
GGTTTTAAATAGGATTACACAAATTCATGGACAATAAGGTCATCAATCATTGTTGAGAAAACTTTAAATGCTAGACACTAGGGAAAATTGGGAAGGTGGGACCATTGCCTTTGTCCCTTGACACTTCACAAAAGCCTTTTTGTTGCCACATTTATGCCCCTTTTTCTAAATAAAATGGGAAGTGGTAGGAATGCAGAATGCTTAGAATATGAGCCGTTGGCTGTGTGTTTTTCTTTTCCTTGCAGCCTTGACAGTTAATTCATGGACCCAGTCTGTATCAGTGCCACTGCTTACTACATGAGGTCTTGGTATGCAGTGCCTTCATTGAAATTCTGGGTGCCATTTTCTTGCTCAGGGTGTCACATACAGTGTCACTTTCTCATTCCGTGTTTCCGATGCTGCCTTGTTAGACTCAATTTTTGCAGCAAAATAAACCCTTTCCTCCTTCTTTGGGCACATTTTTCATGAGAGCTCTTAGCTTTTTTGAAAGTAAAACAGGATAGATGGGTGACCTCTGCATTCAAATAGGTATCTTAATACAGTGGTTACCCACCTACATTGGATCACTTCCAAATAAACCAGTGAGGTTTGTGATGCGATAGAATGCCTGATGCGCTAGAGGCACCAAACTTGCTGGGCATCTCCAGCTGACTCTCCTCTACCT
>NW_015237019.1:0-664 GCF_001447785.1 Gekko japonicus | reverse complement strand
CTAGAATTAGGGAGCATGTCACTTCCGGCAAGCAGCAGATAAAAAAGATTTTTATCACAAAGTGATGCTGTAAAGAAACAAACCAGTGGTCATAAAATTAGTGAAGCAAAGGAACTGGAAATAATTACAATTCATATTGTTAGAGCGGAAGACTGGTTATTATGAGTTCACTGAGATATTTGTACAGAATGAACTAGAAACCATGGTGGGAGTTTACAGGTGTATCTAATTCAAAATATCAAAATTTGGAGTCACCACATCAGTTGTAAGTCATGCATGAAAAGCAGAAGCAAAGTTTCATTCAGGGGAAAAGTTATCAGCATCTGACGTCAGTGTAGTTATTTTGAATGTGATAACACCAACCTGTGATCCGAGGTCATTCATATAGTAGATCTAAATATGTTCCAGAGATGGATCATTTGGTAGGAAATTTGGTAGGAAATCTTATAGCTGAAGTTAGTCATGACCAAGCCCCACTGAAAGTTGAGAAACTTGTTCAATAAAATAAACTAATTCTGATTGAGACCGAATTCTTTGATTGCATTCTAGACAATATATTCTATACTACACAGAGTTTTGGACAAAAAGAGGGTAAACCAATAAGTATCATTGTTATCAATGTGTCATCTTTGTTTACATCTGACAATAGAATTTCTGAAGCCAT
>NW_015237018.1:0-664 GCF_001447785.1 Gekko japonicus | reverse complement strand
ACACAGGAAAACCTAGGTGTGAGTGATTGCTAGAACGTCAGGATAGTTCACTATCCAGTGATGTGTGGATAAAGCTGTTTGCAATATAAAATGCAGCCAGGCACTGGAAGGGCCAAGTTCTGTTTCCTTGCCTCGGAGCGTACTCTTGTGTGCCCTTGTATTCTGCCTCACAAAAACCCAATGCAAGCACTCTCTCTGGGTCGCACCGCTGCCCAAGTGAAATGGCAAGTCTGTATGCTGAGCCACAGAAATGCAATCATGTCATCTCCTGATAACACAGGAGTCAATACATGTCACTGGTGTAGAACTGTGCTGGCGATGATACAGAGCCCTTGCTTAGCCTGTAATCACTTACTCAGACTTAACCGCATTGTGCCTAGTTTAAAAAACAAAACTCAGGTGGCCAACAGAATGCAAAGGCGATACAAGTAGGGGACCCATGAGAAACTAGTGGGAGAGAAGTGCAGCCCCCTGGCTGGCCTGTGTTATCCTCCTCTCTTGCTCAGCTCTTGGGCTACTGAATTGCTTGGGCCCAGCGGGGAATTCTCCACCTCAGTCTCTTGCACAGGAAAAACTGAGGAACAGGAGAGAAAAATTGACTCCATAGGGATGCTCTAAGATTCCCCCATAATCTCTATATTCAGGGCTATTTTGGGGCAGGAAC
>NW_015237017.1:0-664 GCF_001447785.1 Gekko japonicus | reverse complement strand
CGCATTTTTCTGCCCGTGTGACCGGGGCCCTTGATTACCTTTGTAAAGGTGTTCTCCTCCATACCTCTATTTTACCTTATCCCTATTCCCTTTGTAAAAAGGCCCTCCTGAAAAGTTACATGTCACACATTTTAAGAAATGATAGAAATATGGGAGCCTTCCTGACTTCATCTGACAGGCAGTTCTGCCAGATGGGAGACACAGTAGAGAAAGCTTGAGTATGGGCAGTTGTTTCACTGTGTCCCTTTGCAGCGTGGCTCAGATGAGCAAAGCTCTTGCAGCACAGCATATATTGAGAGGTGGTCCAGTAGACAGGTGAGTCTTACACCATGACGGACTTTGTAGGCACCTTGAATTGCACATGGAAACTGATTAGTAACCAGTGAGGTGACTGCAGTGTAGGTGTAATATGCACACTCTTTAATATCAGCCGGTAGTCATATTAAGAAATCAGTCTGATGGCCATTTGCAGTGATTTCACTGGGTAATCATCTGTGGGAGTAATTCTTCCTCTACACACAATTGGGATGAAATTCTTGGTAGTTGGACCACTTTACCAACAGATTCTTTTTGATGAAAGTGAAAGCATCCCCGTTTTTTAAGCAATCGAAATCCACCTTGTAAAGCAGGCACTAAGGTTGCTGTCACACACACTAAATAATTC
>NW_015237016.1:0-664 GCF_001447785.1 Gekko japonicus | reverse complement strand
TATCCAACATTCTGTTGTGATTGAAGTCCAGAAAAAAACAAACTGGAAGAATCAATTTACCATGAACTCTGGTTATCTGGAAGGATGTCCAGTATAGTGAACAGAGATTTAAACCACTGTTGTTTGTAGATGGTGTTTTTTTCCTCTAAATACGTTACTAGGGAATATATAATAATGCTTGATAGACACACATCTAAGTCATATTCTGGTAGTAGCAGCCAATAATTCTATTTGGGTTGGAGAGTGGGTGGAAAACATCTGGAGAGGTGAACTCATTGTGGTGAACTCTTTAGAGTTATTTGTTTTTTTGCAATAATCCTTGGAACGTTATTGCAAAGATTCTACAAGGGATCAACATGAATGCTTACTAAAACAAACAATTTTCAAAGGAAACTGAGGAGATTCATACATCACCAAGGATGTCACACAGACGTCATCATCTTCCGGAAAGCCCTTTCTGACTGTGACATATTGCATGGTCAACGGATGTAATAAGCAGGCTTTACTGCCTATCCGTGTGTTGACTGTGTAGTATTAGGACCTTTGTAGCAAGTCAAGAGTTCACCTGTGTGATTGCTGCTATTTTCCTTCCAGGATCCCCGTGCCTTTCAGAAGTGCGTGGTACTCAAGACATCTAGCTTGATTGTTCTGGGTGACTTCAGCA
>NW_015237015.1:0-664 GCF_001447785.1 Gekko japonicus | reverse complement strand
CCTGTTGTGCTGGTTGCATGGCTTACAGGACACCAGAAATGATCAAGGTGACTGTGCAACTTGAGGAACCCTTCCCCCTTCCCTAGAGCAGAACTGGGCAAGGCCCCCCTCAGTATGAGCCTTGTTTTGAAGACAGCTGAGGCCAGTCAGAGGACAGGGGTGGGAACCGGTCTGGCTTCCAAACTCTAGTCAGACAGAATTACAGCTGTAGAAACAATCCGTGCACTATCAGTAACACCGAAAGCAAAGGCAATTCACTGGGGTTGCCAACTTTCTTGTTCCAGCAAGGCTCCTATGCCTTTGAAAGTGTCACTGACAGACCACAGAATCACAGGTAGAGCTGTCCCTATCGCTGCATGCTCATGAGAGAAACAACTGTGGTGACAAGCAACTATACATTAAACAGCTTGTAATGGTGCAGGAGCCAGGCTAGAACAAGAGATTTGGCAACCTCATGGCCAAGCAGCCAAATTCACCCTAGTCACTGCATCTTTCAGTTATGCCACAGGCTAAGCAGGTGGACGGTATTGCAATGTGGTCGAGTTCCATCCTGGCCTTTACCCCTGCTGGAGGGCTGCTTGCAAAGAGCAAAAGAAATACAGAGAGAAAAACTTCTATAGCATCAGCAGGCAGTGGATGGGGTCAAAGTTCTGCACAGGGTGCT
>NW_015237014.1:0-664 GCF_001447785.1 Gekko japonicus | reverse complement strand
CCCCCAACTGTGCCTTCCCTTGCAAAAGCAGCGCCCAAGGCGCCCCGCACATCCATCTGCCTCCCTTGCTCCCCCTCTCCGGCGCTGTCCCCCCTCCCCTGCGGAGATCCAGGATTTCAAGAGATCCACCTAGATCTCTCGCGATCTCTGGCTCCCTTTCCCTCCCCTCTCTACGCCCCGGTCGTCTACTGCTGCAATACAGTGGACGAGCAAGCAAGTCGCCTCTTGCCCATGCATTTCTCCGAGGCGATATATGGTGGCAGCGGGGCGGCGGGGGGACGACGACCAGGAGGGAGGGAAGAGGTGACCCTTTCAGCGGCTTCTCCCAGGCTTTTTGCAATGTCGGCTGCGTTCCCCCGGCACATCCCTCCCCCCCAAACCTCTCCATTGCAAAGAGAAATCCGGGCGGACTCCTTGGGTGCAACTGCAGCGTCGGTCCATCGGAGCTAGCGGGCATCGCAGCCACCCCGGAGGCTCCATGAAATGCTGGAGAGTTCTGCGTGCACGCCTGCTCTGTACTGCAAGGCTGGGACACCAACCCCGGGGTTTGTGTGTGTTTTGCAAATGGTACAAACCTCAGGGTTGTGTGTGTGTGTTTGCAAATGGTCTGACCAACCCTTTTTCCGGTTTAAGTGGCTCTTTCCCATCTGAGTATTTGCAATAT
>NW_015237013.1:0-665 GCF_001447785.1 Gekko japonicus | reverse complement strand
CTCAGATGTTACAAGCAGGCGTTGAATTGTCTGTGCCACCACTCCCTGATCCATTACACTTAGAGGAGGGCAAGGAGCTGTTCCTGTGGGCAGCAGAGGAGAGGACTCGCAATCATGGCTTTAAATGAAGGGCTGGAAGATACCGAATGGATATTAGGGAAAACGTCTTTACAATCAGAGTTGTGCCACAGTGGAATGGGCTGCCTAGAGTGGTGGTGAGCTCCCCCTCCCTGGCAGTCTTGAAGCAGCGGCTGGACAAACTTGCCAGGAATGCTCTAGGCTGATCCTGCACTTAGCAGGGGGCTGGACTAGATGGCCTGGATGGCCCCTCCCAACTCTGGGATTTTAATTCCACTCCAGGCACAATGCAGCAGTCAATGGGCCACAACCTTGTGCACGAAGAAATTCTCCCCGGGCAAATAGCTGGTTTAATTGGCCATGGATCAGGCCTCAGAGTTCTGGCTAGGCACAAAGTCGGGGAACTCTTCTACCCCAGCAGAGGCTGGTCTTGTCTGCAGGTCTTTAACTTCCAGCAATGGGATCACTGACCCTCTGCAACTGATGTAACGCCACAGGTGCCATTGACTGGGAGGGTGTTACCCTGCACCCTTACCCGACAGGGACTGCGGCATGCTCGGAGAGAGGCGTAGAAACGACCGGGGCCC
>NW_015237012.1:0-664 GCF_001447785.1 Gekko japonicus | reverse complement strand
GTGACCGGGGCCAATGGTGACTATACAACAAGGAAATTTCTGAAGGGGGGGCCCTGGAGCTAAGCCCAGCCTGGTGGAATAGAACGAACAAATGCAAGCATTCTTGTGTTATTATTTCAGCCATTACCTCAATAGGCATAGCACTCTTTGCCAACATTCTCTCTGTATCAAGTATTTTTATTGATGCGTCAGCTGATCCTGTAGCTATTAGCTGTCCATCTCTGCTATAGGTAGCTACACGACATGGTCCTTTGTGAGATGTGACATAACATGTCTCATATTCAGAGGCCTCTGGGGACATAGTCTGTACATCTGCATCAAATTCCAAGTCAATGCCTGTGCCTGGAGCGACGGTGTCAGAGCGCCCAATGGCATACTGAACTGCACTGTCATCATTCTCCATTCCTGGGAGAAGAAAAAGTAAGAAGAGTTTTCCTAAAGCAGACACATTTAAACTTTGAGCAGGCAAGATATTAGTGAAAAGTAACAGCAGCATTTCTCAAGCCTGCTTTGAAGATCTGGTATCAATATGCTATCTAGAATGTTAATCCAGCAATACTTCCCGTCTGACTTCAACAGTCATCTTATAAACCTAACCTGTTGCACTTCAAACTCTTTCCTTTAGACAGTGCAGCCTTACACACCTTGAACAGACTTACCAGAG
>NW_015237011.1:0-664 GCF_001447785.1 Gekko japonicus | reverse complement strand
TATTAAAAGTGAAAAGTCCTCCCATGTACTTGTCTGCACAGCAAAGGACTGAGCAAGGAATAAAAAGGAAAGATGTAAACATGCACAATTCCTCTGCCCCCCGCTCTGTACATTCCCTAGCTGATCTTATTCTAAGCAGGCTCTTTAACTTGCAGGTTAACAGCATTCTAAAGTTTTTCTTTAGGTAGCCATCAGTTGGAGCGCCTTTCTCCAGAATGGAATCAGCCAAAATGGCCTACTCCCTTGTGGGTCAAAGAATATTTTCCTGAAATCTCCAGGAAGATACTGTTTAGCTTCTCTCACCCCCCAGGTCTCTGTGTCCTTAGCAGGTACACGGTTCTCAAGGTGTGAGATGACGCTTCCCGTTCGTTGTCTCCAGCCAGGAATTAGCATTTCCAACACTTTGATGGTTAGTACTTGGTGGGACACTAATTGACCTCTCCCTCCCTGCCTGTCTTCAGCTGGGAGAGAGAAAACCCTTTTAAAACCTGATGTGGAGGTTCTATCAAACTCAAGCCTCCGAATAGAAATGCATTTCTCCAGTCTGTTAGAGATGCACATTTATTCAAGATGTGCAAGCCTTGGAGCTTAGCTAATTTCTAAAAACGAGCATTCCGACCACCTTTCAGAGTCCATTTTAGGTTTCAGTCTGATGTGTTTATAT
>NW_015237010.1:0-664 GCF_001447785.1 Gekko japonicus | reverse complement strand
ACGGGCCTTTTTCCTAGTTCATTTATAATACAATAAAGTATATTATTCTGACACTGGAATCCTTAACTACTGCTTTGGTATCACTATACCTAATTATGGTATCCTATTGTATCCAACTATATCCAACTCCTGCCTGGAAGCCCCAGGCCCCCACTGCTAGGACAGTGGGACAATAATGAGGGGTAAATTGATATTGCTACAATTGTACATTGTCACTTCTGGTGCAAATATGAAAGTGACATCATTGAGTCAGGCCAGTGCTCTAGGATTCCACTGAAACGCTATGAAAAATTACAATCACCTCTGGAATTGACATTGTGTTGTCAGAGTGACAGTGATTTACAAGTCCTGACCTCCCAATGTCTTCTTCCAATTGCCACTGCTGGACTGCCAACCCTATACCGATGCAAAAGCAGACCATGGATAAGGTCTGTAATATACTCTGGGGACACCCCAAGAATATGAGTTTGTAAATTAAATGGAAAAAAGGACTACCTCCCCAAAGGCCTGAAGACAACAGAATGTGCTCCTAGAAACATGGAATGTTGAGAACAATTGAGAGTTTGTTAAAGGAAAGAAAGAGAACAAGAAATCAGCCTGTTTAAATCCCTGAGAGCTTATAGGATCCGGAGGTAGGGTGGAATTTCCATTTATTTTTCATCTC
>NW_015237009.1:0-664 GCF_001447785.1 Gekko japonicus | reverse complement strand
GCGTGTACTACGTTGTTGGCTGTGGAACCCGACACTCTCTTCACACCGTGCATAGTTTCACAGAACTCTAATATGTCTCCCCTTACTTGTCTTTTTTTCCTAGGCTAGACAGCCCTAACTGTTTTACCCGATCCTCATAGGGCACTTGCTCTGGCTGCTTGATCATTTTGGTTGCTCGCTTCTGTACCTTTCCAAGGTCTACAATATCCTTTTTCAGGTGTGCCAACCAGAACTGCACACAGTAGTCCAAGTGTGGTCTCACCATTGATTTGTATAAGGGTAGTATGATATCAACAGTTTTACTTCCTATTCTTTTCCTAATGATGACCAGCATGGAATTAAATGCAGAGCGTGGGAAAGACTTCTGTTCCGCAGCTATATTGTCCTGCCAAACTGTGGTTCTCTATGGAAGTTCAACGATGCAGAGGACAAGCCAGTTCATCCAACTCCATCCTTGCTGGACTTTCTTTCTCTGCTCTTGTGGAATAACTCTGACAATCTCTCGTCAAATTTTGAGGAACTTCATGGAAAGGAGTTCAGGGAGCAAAGAGAGAACATCACCTGCCCCTGCCCCACTAAATAACGTCCCCCCCTCTCTCTGATACCCATGAAGACCACCGTTATCATGGGGAGGGGATGTCAAAAGTGCCGTGGATGGAACTCC
>NW_015237008.1:0-664 GCF_001447785.1 Gekko japonicus | reverse complement strand
TGTACAGTTTGCTGTGGGTTGGATCCTATGGTGTAATTTTGCACAATTTAATGTGTCAGGTTAACACTGTGCTTTGCTTCAGTTCTACCTTCAAACTTGGTTGGTTCTACAACCCAAATCTCATTTCACTGTTCATTAAATGAATGTCTCATCTTGTTAATTGTATTAACTCACTGTGTAATCTGCCTGGAGATAGATCACAAATAAAGGTAATAAATAAATAAACAAAGCAATGCTATGTGATTAGGATTACAAAATTAGAAACAATGCCAAAAAAGTATCAGAAATATGTCAACAAAGCAGAACATGGAATTACAGAAGAAAACAATTTAGTAAAAGGACAGCACATCCAATAAACCGATAATACATAACAAAAAGAGTGGCATATACTGCAGCCCTGATTCCTTCTATAAAAATGCTTTCCCAACCCATTCCATTATGCTTTAGCCCTACCTGGATGAGTGATGCTAGAGGATGACAACTCCAAAGAGCTGCTAAGCATAAAATGAGTAAAGAACTATCAAACACAACAGGACAACAAGCACTGTCAGTGCACCTTACAAGATAGGTGAGCACAGAAGCCAAAATTAAATTTCTGGAGAACTCTCACACCCTTCCTTGATACAACAGAAAAAGAATTCAGCATTGCATTTCAGTTTGATTA
>NW_015237007.1:0-664 GCF_001447785.1 Gekko japonicus | reverse complement strand
TCTCTGATCCCTTAGCACATTTCATATGGAAATATTGGGCAGCCAACCCTGACTTGTCTACTGCAGCCCTTCGAATTTTATCCCTTGTCTCTGGATGATTGACTGATGCAGTACGCAGTTTCTTCTTGAAGCTGGGCTGCGAAAGCTAAGAAAGGGGAAATGAATGGTAATTGAGCTAAAAGCATTTATTGGTAAACCCCCTTTCCTTGACAGCCCTGTATGGCCAATTCTTTGACTGATAGGCTTTTAAAAAGCAAAGCAAACATTTTATGTTAAACAATTTACTTTGGAAGCCATGAAGTTAAAACATTTTCTGTAGCGCTTACACAGAACAGCGAAGGTGCAAAGCAAATCTTGTATGAATAGGGCTTTTCCCTTGCTAACACAGCGAAGATCACTGTGTGGGTGTTTTTAACTTACGGCTATTAATAATTTAAGCATGAACTCCAAAAAAAATGTATTTGGGAATATTAAAAAATGCAAGACTCTGCATTTTCTTCCTGCCGTGTGAGGAGAAGCACATTGGCTTCACCGCCCATGATTGCCAGGTCGTGAGCACAGGCATCTACATGTATGCAAATCAGCTCCATTCTTGTAACTGGAAAAGCTAGTTTTTCAAACATTCCCAGTCACAGGGATGGTGCTTATGCATGGACAACTCCTA
>NW_015237006.1:0-664 GCF_001447785.1 Gekko japonicus | reverse complement strand
TTGTTTTCACTTCTGACCCTTAAACCATTATAGAGTTATGGCCTAGAATGACACAAAGGAGTCTTAGTTCTCAAGTTCATCACTTATCTGTCATGCTCATGCAAATGTTTGCCAAACACTAACTGTATTGATTCTTCTCATGTATGCATATTCATTCTTCACAATCTATTTCCAAGTCAATCACACAGGTCAGTCTTTTCACCTTCCTCAAGCTGAAGTACATGTGACTTCTTTAACAATGATTTGGTTGCTAGGATAACATTTGGATCACTGGTGTAGAATACTTAGGATCTGCTAGGTGATTTCTAATCATTGATGTAATTTGAGGGCGATTTACCTGTTATTGTTAGCCATTCAGTCCTACTGGCTACCAGTATAACAAGGAAAAGCTTTACCACTGTATATGGGAAAGATCTCTTATCTAAGTTTAAATTATTTCAGCCTTTTCATATATATGGGACTTATCATATACACATGACAATTTTGCAATATTTACATACTAGCTTTTTGAAATATAACTAGACACCTTGGTATCGGGGAGCCAAAATGTTTCCAGTTATTTGGGTTATATTGTTTCTAAATTCCGGTTTGGTATTTGGATCCACACCCACCCAGATTCTGATATTATATGGCTTCATTATTCCCTACTAGCCTGATACCCATG
>NW_015237005.1:0-664 GCF_001447785.1 Gekko japonicus | reverse complement strand
ACTACCACATCACTCAGGTTTTGTAAGGGTCATTACCAGGCCTGGCCAAGTTGCAGAAGTTGTGTGGCAGCAGCGGCTGCTGGGCCCAACCAGGCAGGTTGTGTGGCACCAAGGCATCTGTCAGCCACCACTGCATGTGGGTGAATTGCACATACTGCATGGTGGCAGGTTGCCTGGTGGTTGCAGCTGGGTGTGGCTCTGAAGAACTTCCCCTCCTGTAGGGTTGTCAGGTGAATGCCTGGGAAACTTTAGGGGCAAGGCATGGCAAAAAGGTCATCATTCCAAAAACCATAGAGATCAACAAATATCCTAGAGAGTCCGTGCTGCCACATCTGTGTTTTAGCTAGAAGTTGTGTTGATTATGCCCTCCCCATTTTCTCCCACTGCTCATTATGAGCACTGGTGGGTAATGAGAATATTTCAGCAGGGGTTTGCTTACCAAAATCAGGCAAATGGTCCTCCCTAACTCCAAGGCAGGAGGGAAAGAAGCAAGGGTGGCCAAAAATAGCTCTGAAAAGGGCTCTTCTTTCTACCTTTTACTAACAGAAACCAAGGTTTGAAGACTGGCCACATTGTTGTTGTTGCCTGGTAACCTCCAGAAAGCACACTGAGATCTCAGAAGGTATTCATGCCTCTGATACACCGGTGGACACTGTCTTCCACT
>NW_015237004.1:0-664 GCF_001447785.1 Gekko japonicus | reverse complement strand
CGTCAAATATTTCTTGGGTGTTGAGCTTCATACGGAAGCTGTCTCCATCTTGTTTCAGTTTCTGGCCTTCCACGTGATTCTCCCAGCCTTTTCCAAGGACATCTTCCACACGCTTCATGTAAGCTGTGAGCTGCCTGTCAATCTGTTTGGCCCAAATTATAGACCCAGACACTGGGGGCAAGTCCCGAACGTGGCTCATTTTGCAAGCCTGACTTTGCGGATACTGCACTTTAAACTTGTCATGAAGTGACTCGATGTCATCTTTCACCCGCTGGATCAGCTGCGTCTGGTACTCACGAATTGCGCCTCGGATATGGGGCCTGACAAACAGAGCGTTGAACCTGGAGAAGATCCTGAACATCTCGTTGGCGTTCTTTGCTGTGCCGAGCTGGTCCCTCAGGCGAGCAGTAATACGCGTTTCAACTCTATCAATCCGTTCGTCGTATCGCTTCATCGCAGCCTCCCAGGCCTCGGTGCCTTCTTTGGAGACATCCAAACCATCTACTTCTTTGACGTTCTCATAAGCAAGGTTTACTTCTTCGATCGCATTGGCATCAGCAGCATCGAACAGGACTTCTGCTACTTTCATGTCCTGGGGCTCGGGTACCTCTCCTTGGTTCTGCTGAGCGACTGCAGTCACCTTTGTAAACATAACACAATGCAG
>NW_015237003.1:0-664 GCF_001447785.1 Gekko japonicus | reverse complement strand
GTGATAATCCAATCTCCATCCTGCCTTATGAATTTTTCTCTAAGGAATTGTTGGACTTTCCATTTTACAGAACATATTTCATACACACCACTGTGTTTTCTTCTTTCCTGATTGCTTTCTTTTCCTTGAGTTTTTCTTGGAGAACCTTGTAGTTCAAATATTCCTTTTTTGGAGGCTGCAATGACAGTTTCAAAGATCTTGTTTTATTAACTCTTGAGAATGTATAAATAAGACACGAAAGCATAGGTCATCTAAAGAAAAAAAAAGTAACAGACTGTTCATCCTATTCTGGAAGAGCAAGGATAGGCAGCTTTAAATACATCAAAATGACCTGATTATTTTCTGCAGAAATATTATTAGTAAGCCTTGACATGGGGGGGGGGGGGGAGAGAATGTACACTTGCACATTGATTTGCAGTCTTCAAACCACTTGGACTGAATCAATGGGACTAGAATGACAAAAGTCAGATGGGATCTCCATTGTCAGAAATACAAAGACTTTTCATTTCACATTTAGAAGTAAGTATTTTGCGGGTACTGCAAATTCAACAGAACCAAGACTCCACAGACTGAATAGGGTGGAGTCCTGAAATCTGCTTTGAATACCAGGGCTCAGTGTATACATGAAGCAAAAGATACAGAAGTCTCAGAGTGCTTTCTCTTC
>NW_015237002.1:0-664 GCF_001447785.1 Gekko japonicus | reverse complement strand
ATGCATTACACCAATCTCCATGCAGAAGTAACTGTAGAAAACAGTGTCAAGAAAAGCAACCCAGAGCAACCCTGAAATGAACAAGCTGAAGAAGACTCTCTTCCTGAAAGCCTCCATATGATTTGTTCACCGTATTGCTCCACTCCTATCACAGCCAGCATTCTTACATCAGTACTAACAGACATGCTCACACACATACACACACAGAGGAGGTGCAAAGATGGTGTGGTGTGTTCTCTACATGAAAGGAGAGAATCTTAAATGTAAATTATTCTACATTCCAGGCAGCTATCTGGAGCAAACTGTTTTCAACAACAACTATGCCATATTTGTGAACTGAGTTTAAATCAGGAGAGCAGAGACAGAGTTGTGTAAAATATCATTTACCATGCTTAGCAGATTTAACAAAACGTGAATACGTATGCAAATATAGTGACCAATGCCAAAATGACCATTTTTTTCAGAAGCATGAAAAACACCAATAGCACAATAAACTACTTGTCCTTCCTGACCCTTGAAATTTCATTTCATGCTCTGATGCACGAAGTTTGCTTGCCCTAATCTCAGAGTTGTCATATGGATGTTATTATTCAACCAAATGCTGTCCTTTTGGTAGCGGCAGACCCTTCCAAAGGAGAAAGAGCACAGATACATGTACAAGTTT
>NW_015237001.1:0-664 GCF_001447785.1 Gekko japonicus | reverse complement strand
TTTATCCGCAAAATAGCTCGCAAAAGCCCTATAGTCCTCAGGGTGCAGTGCCATACAGTCTGACCTTCAAAGCAGCCATTTCCCCCCAGTGAAATTGAACACCATTGTCTGGAGAGCAGTTACAATTCCAGGAGAACTCCAGGCGGCACCTGGTAGTTGGTAACCATGTTCTGAAACAAGCAGGACTCACAAGGTTGTGATACAGTTGCCAGGTCTTACCTGACTGCTGGCGGGAGTGGGGTTTCCAGTCTTGTTCCAGGAGTCTTCTGGTGATGTCAGTGTGCCGGGCACGTCGGGCGGGATGCTCTAACATTCAGGCAAAAAACTCTATGGTCACCATGGAGTTTTTCCCCAAATGCTAGAGTGTCCCCCATGTAATGTGCCCGGCACGATGACATCAACTCCAGATGATGTCACTGCACTGGGCCCATTGAGCAGGGCAGGGCTCTTCAGGGGAGGGGCTCCCCCCACTGGTCAGCTGGCCAGTGGTGGATTGGGGCCCCCATCAAGGGGATGGCAACCCTAGGTTGTGAGGTCAACTTTGTGCTATTTAATATGTATATGAAACCACTGGGAGAGGTCACCAGGAGTTGTGGGTCGGAATGCGATCAACATATGGTTGCTACCCAGCTCTTCCTTTCTTTTCCTCCTAATTCTGAGAATG
>NW_015237000.1:0-664 GCF_001447785.1 Gekko japonicus | reverse complement strand
GCTGACACTACTGGATAATATACCAGAATCACAGCCTTTAGTTCAACAGAAATGGTTTTACAAGCAGTGCCAGCTCTTGAACTAATTATAGTATTATTTAAAAAAGAAATCTAACAGAGAGATGTTACCAAATTTTGTGACAACCCTGGTTCATTTTAAAAGTTGAAAGTTTTTTTTAATGGTTTCTTTGTACTTGGGATGAAACTGCAAATGTCCTTTGCCCCAAGCATATTAATGACATTCAATAGAAATACAGCCATTAAAATTGATGCCCATTTTCTGCGTCAAATGCATATAAATGGCAGAAACAACGAAATGAAAGCGGGAAATTGGCCAAAGAAAATAGGCAGAATGGAAATGGCCTTCCCAACCATGCATGAAAACTGAAACAAACAAAAAATCCATACATACCTAAACATATTAAACAAAATGTAATGACTAGCCAACATATAATATATAAACAAACTGCAGACCATTTTCTTATAATGTAAACAAAAATTCACTTTCACAAATTATTCTAACTGGCTGGTCACTAGATATATTCTCTTGTCGTGTACTGTGTATTGTAGCAACAAGGCTAGGTTTTTAATGTGGTTGAAGGCTGTAATGTTTTGGGAAACCCACTGTGGAATGTGAAATCATCTTGCTTGAAGTTTCTTGTACC
>NW_015236999.1:0-664 GCF_001447785.1 Gekko japonicus | reverse complement strand
TTGTTAGTCTTTTTGGTGCTACTGGACACTTGCTCCTTTCTACTCCAACAAATTAAAAGTAACAGTTTGAAGCCTAAGTTTGGGGGAGAGAGGCAGAAGAGTTGGCTTCACTTTGGGCCAGTGAGCTTCATCTCACAGGTGGACATATGAATAGGATAATTTTTCTTTTTCTCCAAAAGTCTCTGCTAGAAGACATGAGTCCCTATGAATTTTCCCTAATGAATTAACTGCTAGGAGATGTGAACCCCAGGAGCACTGAGAGAAGTCATGTGTCTAGAGCTTTATTTTAAACACTGCCACCACCAAGATAAGAAGCTGCACACCACATGGACTCTAGTCACATATAGTCCTGAACAAACCATATTCACACAACAGTGATTGATAAATAACCAGATCTAACAAAGAAAATCCTGCAATGACTTCTTTATCATGCTTTTACAGTTCTTTTCCTTTGAACAGCTCCGAATACCTATAGTTACCAGGTAACTTCTATTCAGGTATCTTAGACTCAGATCAGCTTGTAACACATGACTTTGGTGCAAAATGAAAGTATTTTAAGCAGAAATAAAGCAGGACAAGGAGACAGAGAGAATCCAAAATGATCAGCAGATGAATCCAGAAGTGGGCTAGGCAACGACCCTCTACCACATAGATCTCTGAGGGG
>NW_015236998.1:0-664 GCF_001447785.1 Gekko japonicus | reverse complement strand
GCAGCAGATTTACAGATAAGGTGCAACATTTCACCAGCCCTGATATTCACGACAAATATTTCGCCTTCATACTGACCCTGGCTCTGAATACAAGCATTGAGCAGCCAGGGGGGAGGGGGGAATGGAGGTTATTTTAGTATGAGGTGATTTTAATTGTATGCTTCATATATATTTAATGATATGTTGTGTGTATTTTTAGAATGTTTTTATATTTTTAAATGGCAACTCGATTGAACCAAAAGGATAGGGTGTCTTAGAGATCTAAATAAATATTTGAGGTCTGATTCTGTAGGGAACCATGGTCCTTTGCAGACACGTTAGACTAAAGACAAGGAGCAGCTCTGTCTCCAATTACTGTGACAAGAACGCTTCCCTAGGGGATGCTCTTTCTCCATGTTTGAGTTTCTTTTTGGTTTTATGATAGATCTTCAGGGCAGCATATTTTGCATTTGCAAAATATTTTGGTTTTTTCTCTGCAAATACCTGTGTGAGGGGAGGAGGGGAGAAACTCAAGCTGGTGTTTGAACGTGAAACATACAATCATACCATGCACATGTGCATCAGATTTTGCATGTCTGACATCTCACTCATCAGTACGGTGGCCATCTATGGATGACCATAAAAGAGGACAAGAGCTCTACCAAATAATACATTTGCACAACAT
>NW_015236997.1:0-664 GCF_001447785.1 Gekko japonicus | reverse complement strand
GGCTATCTACATAAGGGAATACATAACAGACTCCGTGTTCCCATACATTGAAATCTGTTCTCACCGTTTCAGTGTAAGATGCCTTTGTTGGAGAATGTTGGGGCAAAAGGGGACATAGAAAAAAGCAAATGCCCTTTGCTGGGCGCCCTCGGCCAAAGGGGGCACAATCCATGGATGATCCAGGCATCAAACCTTTTTCAAGTGCAGGCCTTTGGAATGAGCAGACACCTTGCCAGACTGAGCAGACTGTGCTAAATATGATGGGTTTTTTCCCTGTTTCTTACATGGCCCATGGAGAATCCAGGGTGCCCTTCACTCTTCACATCTTCCCTTTCAGGTGCAAATGAAGGCAGAGCAATAGACCACTTTACTGTCATCACTTAGCGAGCTGAACTGCACTCGGGCTCTGGCAGGCTCTTGTGAAATTCCGCTTGGCTGGAGCGGCATAATCTCTCGACAGAGCTACACGCCTGCCTCTGCCTCTCCCTTTTGCAAAGGGCTCGGGGATGTTTCCTTTCGTTTGAAGGAAGGATGCGCTGCTGGGCCCCAAACCTGCCCGCTGCTCCTGGCCACCTGTTATGAGGTTGCCAACTCCACTTTCAGAAATTCTTAGAGATTTAGGAACAGTGTTGGGGAAGGGGCAGGCCCGTAGCTACAGTGGGGC
>NW_015236996.1:0-664 GCF_001447785.1 Gekko japonicus | reverse complement strand
GGCTCTTTAAAACTCTTCTTCTGTGTGAAGGGGCTCTTTAAATCACTCCTCTCTTATATGAGGAAAGAGCTCTATAAACCCCCTCTTCTGTGTGAGCAAAGGGCTCTTTAACCCCACTTTTTCGGTGTGAAAGGGCTCTTCAACCCCTCCTCTCCTGACTGAGCAAAAGGCTCTTTAAACCTCACTTCTTCTGTGTGAGAGGGCTCTTTCAATCCTTCCTCTTCTTTGTGAGCAAAGGGCTCTTCATCCCCTCCTCCCCTACGCGAAAGGGCCCTTTAACCCCCCCCTCTCCTGAGTAAGCAAAGGGCTCTTTTAACAGAAGCTCTGCCTATTATACACTCCAACTGTTCTTTCACCTGCGGTAGACAAGACACGAGCAAGGGGCTACTATGCAAAACCTTGCCAGAGCCTTCGTCAGTGGGCCACGAGAGAGCCCTTTGCCTTTTATGCCACCTTGTAGAGGAGAGAGCAATTATTTGCCTAATGGGATGAGACGCACGTCAGAAGCCCTTGTGAGCCAGAAGGATCGTGTCAGCTGCCGGTCGCCTAACTCCCAATGAAGCCACGGACTTAAGCACCAAGTGAGTGTGCAACAGCCAGCCAACAAACTCTCTTCCTCCTCCCCTCCCGACCAATTCCAAGGAGAAACAGGCAGCTGGGGTGG
>NW_015236995.1:0-665 GCF_001447785.1 Gekko japonicus | reverse complement strand
CACAGGAATCCCGTTCGATTTCTCCTTTTTTCTTTTAACCTTTGTGTCTGAGGCAAAACCCAACGCCCCCTCCCCCCTCCCTTAAAATAACGATATCAACATTCACAAACCATCTTGAGCAATAAACAGCGTTTTCTAACTAGCATATAACTGTATAAATCATAAATGCAATTCTGCAATTCGACTCTACATCTCCCCCCCTCTCTCCGGTTCATTAAAGTCTTCCTCTTCCCTTGGTATCGGTCCCGGGGCGCTGTCTGCGGAGTCCGATGATTCATGACGACGTTTAGCATTTCTGTCATTTGTGTCCATCGGCTCCGATATTTTTAACTTCTCAAGCAGGGTTCTTCCTGATTCTTCGTCCGTTGCGTGCAGAGAGGAGCCTCTATGAGAGACTTGAAGCCCGCCCGACGCCATCCACCGGTATCGGATCTTTGATTGTTGAAGCTGTGTTGTGATTGCTTTGAGAGTTTTTCTAATTTTTAAAGCATCTTGAGGGATATCTGGGAAAACGTTTATTTGAATGTCTCTATAGAGCAAATAGCCTTTGTTCATTGCTTCTTTTAAAATACTTTGTCGGGTTCTGCCGTCTGAAAACTGAACAAGTATATCCCTCGGCCCCTTTCTCTTCGGATTATTTGGGGCTCCCAGGCGATAAGCCTTAC
>NW_015236994.1:0-664 GCF_001447785.1 Gekko japonicus | reverse complement strand
TATGCCTAATGACTTAGCCCCCTGACTAGCCAGCTCAAACAGTTTGACATAAGAAACCTATGCATTAACTTTTTGTTGCTGTGCATGTTTATGCAAAATTGAACCATTTTCCTTTTATTTCAGTCCACTCCAACATAGTTTGACAGCATTTTATTCCTTTTCAATCAAGATTTTTTTGTTTCAAATTTTCAGCACCATTTCAATGTTAGGGTGGTTTTACCTGCTTATAATATTTGTCCCTAATAATCTATATACTCTGGCATGGAATACCATCGACACAAATGTGATGCCAGATCGATGCAATTTCCAGTACAGTATTTTCCATGTCGGAAAAGTTGCACGAAGCAGCCACCAGTACAAGGGAATCAGGGACAGCAAGAGCTTGACTTCCTCCCTCAAAGTTTGCATTATGTTAAGAAGATGAGCTTTGAAAGAGTAATAACACAACACAAAGTAATAAAGCATAGCTTTGAAAAGTGGTGATATGCAAACCCCAGACATTCCTCTGCCAGCTGAGAGGCAGCCATGCACGCTTTGGCGATACTCTAGATCAGGGGTCCCCAATACAGGGCCTGGGGGTGCCATGGTGCCTGCCAACATCTCTCCCGGTGCCCGTCAAAGTGATTTTAGAAAGTAGGAGGGCCATGTGTGGCTTTTGCCCACA
>NW_015236993.1:0-664 GCF_001447785.1 Gekko japonicus | reverse complement strand
AAGGTGGGGGGGGGACACTTTTTATGCTTTCCTGAGAGAGGACAGAGCCTTGTTGTTACAATGATCATGACAATTTTGGGGGGAGAGGATGGAATTCTGGAGAAGAGAAAATGTTCTATTCAAGTTTTGGCTTAGGTGCATAAAAAGACTTTTGGATGTTGGATTCAAGGATTTAAAAGGAATGTGTTTTGGCTGGATCCAGCTGAAAGGATTCGGTCTTTGAAAGACTCTGGGAATGCAATAGGAAAACAGTGGCTTTCTGTGGTATGAGACAAACCGTAACAATGTGAGCCAGTCCTGCAGCTGCTCTACAACTTGATGCTACTGCCTCTGATCTTCTGTACAGGAAATATACATCTGATTGTTGGTGTTCAATCAAGCCAAGCAGCACACAAGGAACACAGAAGGGAAGAGGCCTCTTCTCACAAGAGGGAAGCAACAAATGGATTGAAAACCACTGGCCTGAAGGTGTTTTCCTTTGCCATTAAGACCTGATTGTCAAGGGGGTGGTAGATTATGTCTATGATGCACATAATATATATGCATATGGAAGCAGTGGGAAGTAACATATTGCTAATATCTACCTAAAAGGTATGCACGGAAAAGATCTCTAAACAACAACCCTGTTTTTCACTGAAATAGTGAGAGAGATGATAATTTCTCT
>NW_015236992.1:0-664 GCF_001447785.1 Gekko japonicus | reverse complement strand
GAATAAATGTTAAATTTCAACTATTGGACTGAACAGCTTGCATTGTATTCTTCAGCAGAAGCCTTAACTAAATAATGACTTTCTGAAGCTGTGGGTGACCTGCCTTCTTCCTGAAAAACAGCCTGTCCATTGTATACATTTAATAATTGAATAATGCTTTTCTTCAGAAGCACTAATGAGATGTGACAGTCCACTAGGCTGCCAGACCCCCAAAAAACTTGATCATTTGTGGCTGCAAAGTTGAACAGATGGTGTGAACTGCTCCATTCTGTATCATTTGCTGCAAATTTATTATTTGCTTGTATACTTAAATACTTGTATGCACTTTACATGTAGGAAATTATTATTCTAGAAAAAAAATTGCAAAACAAGTGAATGGGTAATCTCACTGAAGTTATTCAGAATCAACAAAAGAGAGAAAGTGGATTATTATGTGAAGCCCGGCTTTCCTTTTTGCAGCTTGAATATGACTTCAGCTCTCTTGTTCTATGCCATAATTTTCATAAGCCTCTTCAGAACTTCTATTTGATCATTTTCAATTAAGTCTTGCATTTTCACATCTTTTAAGGGTTTTTTTTAATCTTAACCCCCAGTATAGCTACCAAGATATTTTAATGTACCTCTTTTTCAATAAACATGTGATGAAGAGAGCTGTGTTTCTTGA
>NW_015236991.1:0-664 GCF_001447785.1 Gekko japonicus | reverse complement strand
TAGGTTGGCAGGAGACTCATAGACTAACAACTGGTCAAAGAACAAAAACCATTTAGGACCTTTTATGAAGACCAACCGACATAACACAGCACAAGTGTGCAAGCTTTTGGATTCTCCAGAACCCTTCAGCTTGGATGTTCTGGAAAATTCAATAGCCTGCACACTATCTTGTGATATTTTGGTTGGTCTTAATGAAAGGCATTATTACAAAACTTTTGTTTCTGGATTTTGCTATGGATCAATATGGTTACCTATATCTTTGGTCAAACAGTAGGAAGCAGAGGGTAGGAAGAGACAGATCTCTATCACGATGTAGGGAAGTAAACATAGGGCTCCCTTGTGATTCAGAATTGGGGCCAGCGGTATTTTATTTGTTCATAAATTATCTGGACTCAGGGCCAGCACTGAAGCAGCCAGCTTTGCAAATGAGACCAAATTATTCAGGATGAGGAAAAACCATGTGGACTGCAAGGATTTCTGAAAAATCTTTCCACACTGGGTGAATAAGTAACAAATGAGGTTCCATTATCAAATACTTGACTGTGATCAGTAATAAGATGTCATGACAATATTGGACCAGTTATCAAATACAGCTGTAAAGAACTTAAATGTGAAATCACCAGTCTTCGAATAAAAAATATGCAACATCACTAAAATTCGTCGT
>NW_015236990.1:0-665 GCF_001447785.1 Gekko japonicus | reverse complement strand
TAAGTCAGCTATGACTTGATGGCAAAAATAAATAGATCAGTAATATAAATGTTATCTCTCCCCTTTCTTTTGTTTTCAGTATATTTTGCCCATTTCCCATTCCCTCCCTTGAGCCTTGGTAATCCTACACCAGCAATCACTACATATGTAATCTCTCATTCTTACTTGAAAATTCTAGATGCAGGAGTAAAGGCAACCAGTGTTTACTCCTGTGCCCCACCACATCCAGGCCCTAAAGCTTATTTCCCCCTCAGATTAACATCCAAACACACACATCATGGCCAAGTGTATATTTTTTTGGTGGCCAGAGAGGGTCTTGAAAGCAGGACAGCTTGATTCAGAATAACATGGTTTGTTAGACTGAAAAGTCAGAAGGGCTTTTTGTGAAGCAGATGTACACAAATGAGGTGAAACTAACAGAAATGTTCTCCTGGAATACGTAGAGAAAATGGAACTGAGTGGGCTTAGAGAGTTTGGTTTTCTGTGGTACCGAGATTGTACGATTTCTCTTAAACAAATTGCTCTCAATTCAAATATTCCCATAAGGCTGAAGGTGAAACATTCCCAGAAACTAAAACTCATCTTATTAACCTCCTCAACCACCAAAAGGCTGAAGGTAAAATATTCCCGGAAACTAAAATTTGTTGTTAACCTCCCCCCCCCCC
>NW_015236989.1:0-665 GCF_001447785.1 Gekko japonicus | reverse complement strand
CCCCCTTTCCTACTGTTGCAAAGCACTGAGAGTTAAGCACCAAGTGAGTTCTAAGAGACAGTAGATATTTACAAAGCCCATACTATTTCCTCACCCCCTCTGACCGACTTGCAACTCCTTCCATCTCCACTGTAAACCAGACGTATGGTATATCAGGAGAAAGGGGAAGAGGTCAGCACTGTTAGGAGGAAAGATAAGTCATCAGGCGGTTGGAAGCCAAAACACTTTATCTCGAAGAACAGGCCTAGCCACGTTTCCATCTCGATAAGTCTTTGATTGGAAGTTTCTGCTGGTTTGTAGTCCCACAGCCAAGGAGTGAAGTTGTGGTAGACTGCTGAAGGAAAGATTGTGTCAGGGCTTTTAGTTCATGACTGCCCGGCCATATAAATGCTTCTAAGTTTTAGAAAACACACACCAAATCCCCCAAGAGTGTACCTGTGCTTGTCATGGAGTCTGACGTAAAGGGCTGTCCAGGGTCTCCATAACCAACTGAAATGAGAAACGTCTCCATGAGAAAGGCAGACTATAAAAAAAAGTAGATAAGCATGTATGTTCTCCCACGATTCATCCTGTAAGTCTAACATACCTTTCCAAATGTTTTAAGTGGCAGATTCTCCTCCATGTTTCCAGGGAATTGTCTTCACATGACCCACCGCCAGTGTTCC
>NW_015236988.1:0-665 GCF_001447785.1 Gekko japonicus | reverse complement strand
CTGTACACTAAGGGTTCCCTGTTGTCTTTAGTTCATGCGGAAATGCAGCAATGGACACAGCCAATGCTGCTCTGGCTTTTGCTCAGTTCAGGCAATGGCAGCCAATGCTGCCATCCAGCTTTTGCTCAGTCTAAACAATGCCCCTTATTTTAAAAAACTGCTGACCAGAGATTGAATGAAATGTGGAATTAATTGGTTAATATGCGTTCCGTTGGTTAATGGCACAGATTAATCACTATCTTGTGGATATTTTCACACTCTGTCCTGTATGTTTCTCCAGAGCATGCAAAGGTCTCCCATTTTGCATCCATGTTCATTCTTGTTCTCTTTCTGTTTCAGGACAATCATATCGAAAGCCTTCCATCTCAGTGAACCCTGATACAATAGTCACTCTGGGAGAAAATGCCACAATCCACTGCACATCTCGCTATAAAAGTCCAGAGTTTTTTCTGTATAAGTGGACACATGGTCTTTGGTTAGTCCAGGCATCGCACAATGACGGCGTGTTTCCAATTGCCAACATCAAACAATCCGACCAGGGAAGCTACAGGTGTAGATATTGCTTCTCACGCCCCATATGCTCAGAACTCAGTGACAGAATAAACATCCAGCTAGCAGGTGAGGGCATGGCTCAGTCCTTGTGTACTATTTTATAAATGACATTT
>NW_015236987.1:0-665 GCF_001447785.1 Gekko japonicus | reverse complement strand
AAGGCTGGCAGGCACTTGGTGGGCAACAATACGTGGTTTGTGTGGCCGTGTTTCTTATAGCTGTGCAAACATCGACCATGCACAATGCTTGTTTCAATGTACAGCAAGGCATACAAGGTGTATAATGTAGACCCCCAAGGGCCACATCATAATGCACGTTTGCGTATGTGTAAGAGGGAGAGGCGTGCGCAACTCCTACATGGCACAGTCGGAAAGGCGCTCCAAACTCTTTTGAGCACGTTTGCTCAGCAGATGAATGAATGGAAGCAATGTACCTTGGGCGTGTATGTGCATTGCAACCTAGATGGTTAATGAGAGCAACAAGGTGATCTCCTGGAAACGCGGTGCATTCATGTCACCGGGCCAAGCAAATATATACCATCCCATACACAGCATGCTGTCTTCACAAGTGAAAAGTCGTGCCCGAACGCACTCACATTTATGCCCCCTAAAGCGTGCATGCATCATATATGAATCCAGTTTCCATCTAATACAGAATGGTGCTCAGCACCCCAAGTATTTTCAAAACACAAGCAAAAGTACGTACCCAAACCCAGTTCCCTCCTCCATAGAGTTCCCTTGCAGGGAGCACCAAGAATCCGGGTAAACAAAGAACCCCAGGAGCCAACTGGGACAGACCATCATGCATTTCTGTTGTGTTCAAA
>NW_015236986.1:0-665 GCF_001447785.1 Gekko japonicus | reverse complement strand
GGCAGCCAGTATGCCCCATATTTCTCCCGACCATTCTCTTGATCCACACATTAGCAACGGGCATGAATCCACTTGCTGTTTCCAATCACTGATTTAACCAATAACGTCCATCGTCTTTTTTTCTACAGGCATCGGCTGGACGATGTGTGAAAAGCTCCTCTGTTCCTGTGACACGGCAGCCGCGGAGTGCATGGCCACCGCCCCCTTTAATGAAAGCCTGATGTTCCCCAACAAGCTTGCCTGCCAAGAGGACAGACTGTCTTGTCGCCGGGGGGTGCACGAAAGGCCTTCGAGCAGCGATGGGATCGGGGCCACGACCTCCAGCGAGGAAGAGAGCAGCAGCGAGGAAGAAGGAGAAGCAAAGAGCATTTTGAGGAGGGGGAAGCGATCCGCGCGCCGCCTGGTGGCAAACCGCAGAGCGTTGCCCTTGCGGGAGAGATAACGGACATTTTGGTTTCAAAAGGCCAAGACGGTTCGACAGGCAACCTGTACTGAAGTCTCTCTTATCTCGCTTACCTTTCCTGAATGTCTCTTTTTTTCTCCCCTCCCCAGGCGGTCAAAAATTGTGTGCAATTGTACAGGGTGCTTTTGAATGTTAGTAAACCCAAAAGGGTGTCGATTGCATTAGAAACCATTGTTCAGAAAGTCAGCTATTGTTAAGCGAA
>NW_015236985.1:0-665 GCF_001447785.1 Gekko japonicus | reverse complement strand
AGCCATGCTCTGTGTGTATTGTCCTGTTCCCTGTGTTCTCAATGCTTTTTGAGCCTTTGAAAGCCTTGCGGTCTTTGTCATCCACTGGCTGGTGAGCGTTCACTTCTTTTTAGTGAGAATAGGCTGAGGGAAGGGTGAAGAATTGGGGGGGACAAAGTGCACCTTGCTGCCGCACAGCTGGTTGGTGGTGGGCCTTGGCAGCCGTCAGGTGATAACCCAACCTCTGATGCCAGCCCTGTGGAGCTTCCAAGCCTACTCCTCCTTGTCCGATTTGGCTAAAATTCTTAATAGCCAGGGCATCTAATGTTAAAACCAAAAGCAAGCACGGTATCTGCTTTCTAGCAAGCTCTGCAGTGGAGCAGGCGGATGCATCACGCCATAGCTAAATGCCGCCCCAAAGGTTTCCCCGCCCCCAGCAATATATTCCCAGAGCCTGTTCAATTATGCAAGTTGGCCTTCAGTGGTTGTTCTACGGTCGCCCTCAGCAGCACAGATCAGCTTTTAGCTGAATAATCTTGGCTTGAGGAGACTCTGGAAACTGCAGAGTCATAGGAGGATTTACAAACGCCCGGTGGCAATGTGAGTGCTTTTCCTCCCGGGTTTCCTGTTTGCTGCCAGGCTTCCTGTTTCTCAGGTCCCATCAAAGGAGAGGTTGGAATGCAGAA
>NW_015236984.1:0-665 GCF_001447785.1 Gekko japonicus | reverse complement strand
CCCCCCCTGGAAGATGGCAACCCTGCTGCATGGACAGAATCCATATAGAGCAGGGATTGGAGTAAGGACAAAAATTGGGTGAGATTGATTGGGGAAATGGTCTAGAACAGATCCAACCCATTATCAAGGGGTAGCCATGAAGTCCCAGTCCTAAGTCACACGCATGCAAGCCTTCTAATTCAAGTTCTAAACACTGGGTTGGATCTGGCCCAATTATTCAGCTCATGGCGGTGGCTCCTTCCAACATCAGGACTATCCCCCTGCTATCAGGGAAGAGTCTTCCATTGGGTTAGGCCCGTTGCTCTGGAGGGAAAGTTCCATTATTAGTGGAGTGGCAGGTTCCGGCTGATTGTCCCAGCATCCTTACTTATACTGATATTTTAAAGCCAAGAGATGGCCAAGTCTTGCGTCATGCAGCAGGTAGGGCAGGCCATCGTAAGCACCGATTTCCTGTCCCCAACAAGTCTGAAGCTCAGTTGCCGGACCCGCCCAAAATAAACATGGCCGCCAAGTCAGAGGCGGCCTCCTTTGCCAGGTGTGTCCGACTCTTGCCAGCTTTTGGAATGGTGTGCCCTCACTTGTCCCTCCCTCCCCATTAGCAGACGACATGCCAGTTCACACTTACAAAGCCTGCTCGGTTTTGTTTTCTTGTACCATCTTGCACC
>NW_015236983.1:0-665 GCF_001447785.1 Gekko japonicus | reverse complement strand
TCCCAACCTGGAGTTGGCAATCCTAGATAAATGATAGTATTTGTTAAAAGATGGTAGGTGCAAGAATGCGTATCAAGCAAGAAAAAGCATCTCTTCAGGATGGGGGACTCCTTTCTGTTGCGGATGAACTCCAGAGTCTTTGGTACTAGGACACATCAGTAGAGCTCCTTGTCCCCAGTGGAGTCCACTGGATCACAGGCAACAGTGGATTTTATACAGGCAAACCATGACTCTCTGTATAATGAACGCATTGCAGCAGCCTCTTTCCCCTTCCCCATCTATGAAGAGCACTTAGGCTTCGTGTTGACAGTAGGCCTTTATCTCAACTATTCTCTAGCAATTAAGCACAACACTAACTCTCTCACTGGCTAAGAATGTGTGATTCTACCCTTCAGGCAGACGAGACCTCGGCCTGTCTGGAGTTGTGAGTTCACACAAAGGACAAACATGGAACCTGTGAACAATTCACTAAATTAATACTTCCTCGAGATGACAATAGTCTTCCACATTTGCCTTTAGTGCAGGCACTGGATGTGTTCTGTGTAAGTATATGGCGATTTCCAAAAAAGGTCCTGTCATATGTAGCTACCCAAAGAATATCCAGCCCTGTTGGTACATGGAACACAGTCTCTCCAGATGACTTAATTAATTAATTAGATTAGATT
>NW_015236982.1:0-665 GCF_001447785.1 Gekko japonicus | reverse complement strand
CTTCCAACTCTATGATTCTTTGGTTCTATAATGCTGAGAACCCTTTTCTGCTCTTTTGTCAACTTGCATTTAAGAATTCTTCATCTATCATGTGCCAAGAACCTTTGGAAATGTTATTGTACGTAAATAATGCTCATGCTTTCATTTGCATTCTAATGACATTTTATTAAGTTGTAAAACAAACTGTAAAATTATTTCTTTACTTATCCATGTTGTAATTTTTCTTGGATATTCATCTGTTCTGCAAGTATATGCATTTTAACATTAAAATTGAAATGAACATAATTTTTAAAAAGTACAATATGTGTTACAAATTAAATGAGTAATACAGTGTTGTTGTTTTTTAATTATGCTTTTCTACTTGTGATAGAATTTGGTTTGTGGCATTGTTTCAGTGTAGACCTACATTGCATAGCCAAGCTCAGAATCTCCTATGCAAAGCCTTTGACCTGTCAGAGCCAGAGAGGGGGAAATATGATTACATGAGGCATTCATTTGTGCATTGATGACACTTCCTTGGTATAAAAAGTGCCTTCCGGGGCTTTTTCACAACTGGAGAAATGGAAACTTCCTACACCAAATGGGACAACTCTGATCGAGTGCATGTCTTAATGGAGGGACAGAACAAAGCACAGGAGAGTAAAGGTACAGTGGATGAACCAGTG
>NW_015236981.1:0-665 GCF_001447785.1 Gekko japonicus | reverse complement strand
AGCTGCACCAGTCACCAAAACAAAAGAAGGCAAGGCCGAATGCCAGTGGTGCAGTGGGAAAGTGAGGATTTGTTATGTGGTTACCAAAAAAGCCCTTGGTGTTTCACACAGAGCTTCATCTGGGGTGCTCTACATATATTTATCTCCAGGGCTTTTCCTACAGCTGCTGAAACTCACAGAGAAACAGACACACACACCCTACACCCATGCCCCATGTTACCCATACCTTGGCTGCTAGTTCCAGACTAGGAACTCTGAGGTGTGAGCTTGGCTTCTGCCAGCACTGCACGGCCTCAGAGCAGTGGCAGGTCATGGGTACTGGCTCCCCAGTCACTTGCCAGTTTTTGCTGAGGCCTGCTTAGCGGGTGCATCCTTAGGCATCTCCAGCGGTGGGAGGAGAATTGTGCGGCACTGGAATGCATGTGGCTTTCTGGCAATGCTGTGGGGGTTCAGTGCCAGCTTGTCAAAGGCCTGGAAGGAAAGCTCGGAGGCGAAGTCATACTCATACATTCACAGGCTCTGCCTTGACCTGGTCAGTCTGGCCCACATGGATCAATGGCACAGTAACCTCAAAGCTTATTCTAATGTGCTCTATCTGGTGGTAATCTTAAAAACAACTGAAAAATTCCAGCTGGTGCAGAAGACATACTTGGAGTATGCACATT
>NW_015236980.1:0-665 GCF_001447785.1 Gekko japonicus | reverse complement strand
GTGGGGGGAACCCCACCCCCAAAGTTCCTGTATCTGGCCACCAGGGGGACACTCTAGAATTCGGCCTGAAAACGCTATGGTATCCCGGACCGGGACCAACTCTCCCCTGCGAAAAAGGTAAGGGACCTGGCAACCCTAGTTGAGGCAGTGGGTGTCCAAATTCCATTCTTGGCCTCCCCTGCTGACAGCCCTGGCCTAGTGGTCGTTGGCTTGATACCCCTCAGCACCACTCAGAAGGCTACCGAAGCAGCTCTCACTCTAGTTTGTGTATAAAACATTGAAATTTTAAATTTTAATTGTTTGCATTTTATATATTGTTTCTCTGTTACAATATTTTATGTGATCTTGTAAGCCACCCTAAGCCCACTTGCAGAGAGGGTGGGATATAAATCAAAGAAATGAAATAAATAAAATAAATAATACAAAATCCTTGTCTTTGTGAGTGGACAATACAAAGACTCTGAAGCAGATGATCGGTGGGAGCTTTGTGCCTCCCAAATTCATGGGTGCCATTTTTCTCTTGTGATTCCAATATATGGGGAGAAACAGCTTTTGGCTTCTCCTCCACTGTTTTCTCTTCCTTGAACATGCCAAGAAGTTGTTAGCTCCATGGAAAAACTTGATGTCCAGCCACATAAGAAGAAGAGAAGAGAAGAAGAGAAGAG
>NW_015236979.1:0-665 GCF_001447785.1 Gekko japonicus | reverse complement strand
TTAAAAAAATTTATATGTGGTAGTATAGCAAGCAGATAAACCCCTGAAGGGAAATATCAAAAATAATAATGGTGGTGTAAAAGTTGAGGAGGTGATGAGAGATATGAGAAGGTTTGTGATTGTGTTAAGGGTAGGATGTGTATAACGTTGATTAATGCCAGATGGAATAATGATGGATGACTGTTGGCAGCAGGTAGAGTAAGATTGGTAGTCCAGGGAAAAGGTAATTAAATTGCTGTTAAGTTAAATGGAAAATGTGATAGTTAAATGTTAATAAAATGTTACGTATAATTTAATGGGTCAAAGGAAATAGGAAGATAAGGGGGAAAATTAAATAAAAATTTAAGATGGTGTCCCTATATTGTAGGTAAGGAACCAACAAGATACAGACAATGGGGATAGAACTGAATAAAGAGAGTAAAGCTGATTAAGAAGTTAAAATGGTACTTTATATCAATATCATGAGTTGAATTATTAATAGAAAGATGTAAAGACAGTAAGAGAATTATCCAATGCAGAAGGGAATGTAAGATATGTGACCAGAGTAAATAAGCTTATAAGATGGGTAACAGATAGGTTTTTCTGTGTTGTTGCGAAGAGTAAGCAATGGTTTGGAATCTTCTATGTAATTTTGTTGTTAAATTCGTATGTTTGTGCAATATAGG
>NW_015236978.1:0-665 GCF_001447785.1 Gekko japonicus | reverse complement strand
TGGGCTTCAGGTGAGCATTCCCCGTTCCAGCCCTGTGGCCAGATATACTGGGCTTAGTAAGAGTCTGCCTTGGTTCTGAACATTTTACTGTTAAGAGCAGTACTGAAATCATTTCTGGCAAGGAGAGCATAGCTGCCCAGCTGTGCTGCTGAAATGAAAACGTCCCTTTCTTGTAGGCACATGTTGTATATGCTGATGTGACTTTTCATAGTGAGACAGGCGCCACCTTAGCATAGGGTTTAATCCTTTGGATTCCTATGCATTGTTTTGGGGAGAATTTGCTCTGTTGGAGGAAAGAGTAGAAGAGTATCTTGACTCTGACCAAACGTCAGTGGGCATTGACTCCGGATTTAATCCCTCAGTCTCTCCCCAGCCCCTTTGGCCGAGATTCCAATCTACCCTTCAGGTTTTCGCATTTAATTTCTCGCGGCCCCTTTAAATCCCAACTTTCTCCCCGCTCGGCTCCCTCATCACAACACCAGCAACACGTGCCTGCCCACGTGTTCTCAATCCTGTACAATCTCCCTTTCCCCTTCTGCCGGCTCCCCATTGGCCAAAACTGGGTCAGGCTCCTCCCATCGCCTCCGCTGCCATTGGCCAAATCTAGGTCAGAGCCCCACCTGCCCCATGGCAGGCGCACATGACAGAGCGAGAAGGGAGGGGGG
>NW_015236977.1:0-665 GCF_001447785.1 Gekko japonicus | reverse complement strand
TTTTGTATAGTAAACAGAAGCACCCTAGGAAGCTCCTGGCAGAATGATTTCTTCCTAGGGAGCATTAAATGAGGCTAAATCAATTTCCTTTTGCACCAGGAAAATGTATTATTCCGATTGGCTCCCTGTAGGGGGGGGGAATCACTTTATTTGCATATCTTTCTCTTCTACACACAATTTACTGGAACCATTAGCTCTTTTTAAAAAGTTTGAATTGGCAATAGTTTAACATTTTGAATGTCTTTTGGAATTCAAGGTCCTGATTTCAATAAAAATCTAATAAATAGTGAAGACGGACTATACTTATAGAGTGCATGTAACGCGAATGAATAATTTTGAAATACTTTGGACTAATGAACCTCTGGTCAGCTTCTCCTTAGCTGTCTAGAATCCCCAGCTCTCCCAGCGGACCAAGTTGCTTGTCTGTTGGCTGGAACAGTCTGCCTATCAACTGAAATACAGACATCGATTTGAAGTGTCTGTTTAGCACTGAGGGTGCCGATGCTTTGAAGTTGGTCTGGTTATAAAGCAGCTGCATGATGATAATAGCCCTCTCTTGCCATCATTTCAGGTGGGTGGGAGAGGGCATACATGGTCATGACATTTTGTTTAGGATTGGACTGACCTGAGGTGTTTGTCTCTTTATTATACTGATGTGTAATACA
>NW_015236976.1:0-665 GCF_001447785.1 Gekko japonicus | reverse complement strand
ATAATATGTTGAAAAGCAAGGAAGAGAGATTTTGGCTGCATTTCTTCCCCACTCACATATTCTGCACCTTGCTACAAAGGAGACTGTGACTGGAGCCAATTGCTCCAGGTAAAGCGTCATTAAACTAGTGAAGACCTCTGGAAACACCACCTCAATAGTTTTGAAATGGCTTAGGCTTAGAGATCTTTTTTAACCACTGAGATCTGCTTTTAAAAAATAAACTCAGCTTCAACAAACAATCAAATAGGCAATGCTCTGTTTGTTTACAGCTGAATGCATTATTAAATATGTGAGGAATTTATACACAGACACAAAAACACATAAAGTTCTCCCCAGAGAGATGGCTGTCCCATAATTCTGGAGAAAGTGTAATAGAAGTGGCTTAAACACACATTTTCTGCTCTGGAAAAGAATGCCTACAAATCAAATGTGCATTCAAATCCCACTGCAACATTACCAATATTGCATCTATCTTCATTTCCTGAACTCTTGGAGAGGAGGGAGACATGTACAAGGCAGAACTGATATAAAATGCCAGAATCTGCATAAGTGCATGTACTGAGGATGGGAATTAAGGTCCAATCTACTGTAAATGTTCCTCTTCTCCCCTAGGTTTGGATGCTCTGATTCAAAGTACATAATCTGCACCAGCTTAAACTAAGACG
>NW_015236975.1:0-665 GCF_001447785.1 Gekko japonicus | reverse complement strand
GATCTGGGCGGCTTGATCACCATTGACCTCCCACCAGAGTTTGCCTAGGAGTTCTTAGAGTTAGGTGCGGCACTCAGCTCCCAGCCTGAGTCCCTTGCATGGCCACTGCCTCGGAGGCTGACCAGCTCTTCAGCCAAGTGACTTGCAATTCCCATTGCCTGCCTCATCATGGCATTGTGCTCTCACTGCAGGAACTCCTGGGCCTCACACAGCTGGGCCTCTTACCAGTGCAGCTGCCAATGAATCTAGGCTTTGCATTGCCTCTGAGTTGCTTCCCTCAGCTGGTGCAGCTCACAGGCCCACTGCTGCCGTTCCCAATTGGAGTGGAGCTGGTCAGCCAGCAGCTGCTGGTCCCCTTCAGCCACCTCACGGAGCTCCCGAGACTCAGTGGAGAACTGGCGCCAGGCCTCATGGGAGCGCAGGAACTTTGCTTCCAGCTCTGCCTGCAGCCATCTCTATTTCCTGCCGGTGGGACTCATCGCGGAAAGGTGATGGGGAGGGGCTGCTGCTGCTGTGTCCCCTCACTGCCACTGGAGTGTTAATAAGGCACTCTGTGCTGACTGTCGAGGGGTGCGTGGGGATGGAAGCCCGCCACCCCAACCTGAGGGACTGTCCTTGGTCATGACTGTCCTTGGTCATTAGATAGGCATATGGAGCAGAGGTCC
>NW_015236974.1:0-665 GCF_001447785.1 Gekko japonicus | reverse complement strand
TCTCTTCTGTGAGCCCAAGCATTAGTATATGCTCTCTGTTCTGCCCTTACATCAAATTTGGACACTAGGGAGCAGGGACTTCCTTGTGGTGGTGTATATACTCTGGAATGCCATGAGTGAGAAGACTGGGGATCCAACAGCATTATGAGAATTTCTGAAGATATACAGAGCCTCCCTTTTCCAAGAGGTGTTTGGTAGTGACTTTAGTGGCTTTTCTGTCTTGATTTCTTTGAAGAAATGTTGATATCCTACATTTCACGCCTGCTGTTTATCATTTTGATTAGTCGTTAGCTGCTCGAAGCCATGGGAATTGCGCCCAATAAATATTTTAAACCAAGGCCATTAGATGCAGTCCCTCGCATCTCAAGCAGCACGTCTGGGAAAGACAAGACCTTGGAGAGCGGCTGCCAATCAGAGCACAAGGCAAGACAGATCAATGACTGGAGTCTGTGTAAAGGAACTTCATATGTTCTGAAACCCAAAGGAGGCTCAGTAAGTTTTAGTATGGAAGGATTTCAACGCCAGACTCTCTGACCCAAGGCCAAAATTATATTCATGACACCACGGTGGGTCTTTCAAAAGGCCTAGAATGCCCAGAAACGGTAAATAAATGAAAGGAGAGGAGATCTTGACAGTCAAGTTTACACAGAGTAGAGAACTCAGTC
>NW_015236973.1:0-665 GCF_001447785.1 Gekko japonicus | reverse complement strand
TTAAGCAAAATTGCTCCCTTCTAGGACTATTGATTTGAAAGGAGATAAAAGAGTACAGCTCTGCTTAGTATTGCATTATTAGTTGATTTCCACATTTCCTTCCATCCCGTCCCACCTAACTTCCAAGTTGGCCAGGAGGGGGAAAAAGAGTTAATAGCACCAGATTATTAATGGAAATTATTATTCTTTTAGGTATTGCTTTCTCCCTGAACCCCAGAATGAAGGCATGATGAGTATCTAAACCTGGTTTAAACTGAGGTTTATTAACAATCAGCAAAAATGAATGTTTAACATTTTTCCTCCTCAATGTGAGTATTGGGTTGCCATTGGCCAAAAAGGCAAATGTATCTTGACTCAAACAATAGCAGTACAGTGATTCTGTCCTTTGTTTCTCATTGCCTGAACATCAACCATATGATGAAAAAAATTAAAAACTGAGTTTGAGGCACCCAAACAAGAGGCAAATGCTGCCACTTGCAGCCATATGTCATTAATTATTGCAGTCATATTAACTAATGTAAACAGTAGGTATGGTTCAGGTAGAATATGTTTGTTTTGTTACCTGACTGTATATCTCTGCTGAACATACAGGTGACCTAAGGAGCAGCAGTTCAGTGACTGCAATCCTTTTTGGTCTTCTATGGCCCCGGTCACACGAGAGGTTT
>NW_015236972.1:0-665 GCF_001447785.1 Gekko japonicus | reverse complement strand
TGGAGCCGAAAATTTTCGGGAATACCAAATATTTTCCAGTACCAATACAATACCAGTACTGGTATTCGGGTATATTCGGGCATACCAAAAATATTCAGCTTTATTATAACCGAATCTGAAAATACTTGATACCCCTAATCTTCATCCTCTTCCGCCTCCCCGAGAGGCAGAGTCAGTCTTTGTACCTGGGCCTTATAATGCTCAGCAGCTTGTTCCTTTTGGGTCAGCTGTTCCTCGAGGTCAGCCATCTTCTCCTTCTGCTTGTCAAGTTCCTTCTGCAGCTCCTGTTCATGCACCTATCGAGTTTTGAGAGAGAAAGCTTCTGGAAGTTCTGGAGAGACGGAAGCAGAAGCGGAGTCCGCAAAAACTGAAACGCTACTCGGCACTTTCATTAGATTTCAAGCCACAGGACTGCCCAGACAACACCCCAAATAAAAAAGACGCACAACTCTATATGTAAACTGGGGATGTTGGGAAGTTAACTCATTTCTGGTGCCTCCCTTGCAATGTCTTTTCCCAGGGAAAGGGGAGGAGCCATGCAATGCCACACCAAACTTCTTGGAGGGGGAAGAAATCAAATAACATTACAAATAGGGTGTGGCCATCTTACGATTAGACTGCCACAAATGCTGAAAATACAGAGGGGGCCTTGCAGTATTTCTATA
>NW_015236971.1:0-665 GCF_001447785.1 Gekko japonicus | reverse complement strand
TGTTCTTTATATGTACATTGAGTAATGCTCATGTTACAGTCAAAGCATGTACAGCTGAATGCATGATATAACCGCCCCTCCAGTTTTATTTGTAAAGTGAATTTTTATTTGTTTTATTTGTAAAGTTGGCTCCTTCTTACAAATAGATGTACACTCATTCATTGTGACACGTGGACAGGACTGAAGGACTGGGAGCAAAAGGTAATAAGGAAGCACAGGAGGAGGCAGAAATGATGCAGGCTTCTCTGCCCTTTTGTATCTCCACCTCGCACCAGTTTTTAAATTCAGCCTGTAACTTGTTCTGAGCACGTCTTTGTTCTCCCAAGCCTACTGAATGTGCCCATTTTGGTTTTATGCAAAATTAATTAGAGCAATGTGATGTTTTAAAGCCTCTTTGTGTAGGGGAAGCTCTATGGAAAGGTCTAATTTTACATTACATGACTCTGACTGTAATCTATTCTACTCTTTTTCTTTAAAAAAGATTAAAATGAGTTGCTCAACAATAAAAAGATCTTAAAACCATTACAAATACCTGTAGAATGCAACTCCCAGAACATCCAAAATATTGTATTCAGCACCACCAGATCTATCATAGAACTACTTTACCCTGAGTTTTCAAAAGCTTTCCTGAACAGAAATGTTGGGTGGTGCTTGTAAGATTGTCT
>NW_015236970.1:0-665 GCF_001447785.1 Gekko japonicus | reverse complement strand
GGGTCTCCCAGATCCTAGTCTGACAATCTTAGGGCCCTTAGGAACAGCAAGGAGGCAAAATGGGGTTCTCTATCTAGGAAAGTAATTGGCAGAAATTGCTCTTAAGAGTGTCCTTATGTCAACTGAATGTGTGGATACCGACCAATGTTATTTGATTGTTTTTAAAAAATATTGATTCCTCATTTCCCATCATTTCATTGCCACAGTGGTTTCAAGGGAATATAGATAACACATCTCTTAGCCCCCGTGTTTATATCAGCTTCTTGCATAACACTTCTTTTCTGTTCCCCAAGCACTGTAGAAGATCTTATACACGCTCACATTTGTTATTTCTGGAAACATATTATGGAAAGATACTAATATCATATTCAGACACGTCTGAAATGTCAATGTTTGGCTGTTTTCTAGATTTCTATTCAGAAGGGCTAAGAAGTCTGGAGAATGTCAATCATCAATCAGGTATTTCAGCCCTGGTCTTAGCAAAAACAAACAAACTTGAGAACTGTTTCCTAATACTTCTGAAGGGAGCGATATGGAGGCATGTAGGTACTTCCTGATTGAAAGAAACAAATGAAAATGAAATTGGCAATCCAGATTCTTCACCAAGCTCCGTAGACTCTATAAATTGTGTACACTGAGAATCTATATATCTAATAGCGAAAGGC
>NW_015236969.1:0-665 GCF_001447785.1 Gekko japonicus | reverse complement strand
GCAAGTGTGAACGGGACCTGAGAGCATTAAATCCAGATTTGCTTCCTTCCCTGCCAATTGCCAATCTGAGGGGGGAAATGAAGTGCATCTGTGGTCAGCAACTGACTACATGTTCCACATCCGGCATCTCATGGGAGCTACAGTGGGTCTCACCATCTTCAAGGAGACAACAATTCCCAAAGGCCCCCTCTCCCCCCTCTTGAAGCAGTTTCCATACACATATCTTTGAAACAGAATCAGTGTTGCTAGGATCACACATTTAAGTCGAAGGCAGGTGTGCTCCAGGTATTAATCTCTTTGTCAACGCCAGAACTGGACCTTGCCTGTCAGGGAAACTAATCACAATCCAGTGCTTCCCCAATCAACCCTGATCCACCCCCTTTCTCTCGCCTGATTGTTGAGATGGCTTTCTCTGGGCCCTGGGGTGAATAAGGGTTTGGAGGAAATGAGTCAACAATGCAAATCCCTCCAGGTGATTGCAGCTGAGAGAGCCAGTCTCACATTTGTAATGTCTCCATTGGTTTAATGCTAGACTTCATTGTTCTGCTCTAGAGTGGGGGGATTCTAAAATAGCATTCTCATGAGCAAGGAGCAGGAGGCGCCCAGGTCAATGGCCAGCTGTGAGCTTGCAACAAGCTGCCACACTACACTTTTCTGTACCAGAA
>NW_015236968.1:0-665 GCF_001447785.1 Gekko japonicus | reverse complement strand
AGAGACAGAAATGACATCTACTGACCTACAGTTCTCTTAGCCACAAGGCCAAGAAAACATACATCTCCTCTAAGGAATACACAGGAAGGCAGGGGATCTTAGCTTGTCCTGTTGCCCCCCCCCAAAAAAAAAGAAGAGTGGGGGGGAAAGCCTTCCTTCAGGCATGCGTTACCTCTAGAAACTGAGCCCTTTTTCGCTGGCTAAAAATAATTACTAACGCTCTGCCCTTCCTTGTCTGATGATTGGCAAAGCACTTTGCAAACCATTAATGAGGCTGCCCGACTCCCTTGTGAGAGGGATAATTATTCTCCATCTTGGAGGCTAGAGGCAAAAGAAGGAGGGGTGTGTGTGTGAATGTGATTTCCATAAAGGGCAGGGGATATGAATGTGAACTCCGAAGACCGGAATTTCACTAGTAGCCTTGGCTATGCTAATAACTCCTGTTCTCATTCTTCAAAGACTGAAAGAAGGTGGAATTCACTGCCTTGGCTGATGGAACCCTAAAGACGGAAGAGACTCAGTGCATCATTTGGGACTAGGATCCAACTAGATATTCTGCTAGTGACAAAGGAACAAAGGGCTCTACCTTGACCATCCCTCAAAAGAAATGCTGAGGATTATGGGACCTGCATGGACAAAAGAGCCAGTTTGGTGTAGTAGTTAAG
>NW_015236967.1:0-665 GCF_001447785.1 Gekko japonicus | reverse complement strand
TCCTGCCCAAAAATAGCCCTGCTAACCAGTGTCAAACCCACTTCGCTTCCAATATCTGACGAGATCAAGCTATCCGGGTCAGGGAAAACCTGGCATTACCTTCCCTCCGGCCATCCCACTGATTTTCTGTGGCACTTGCGTGTGGGTGAGTCAGCCCCAATCTCCAAGGCAGCCTAAAAGAAAAAGTCTGGAAGAATAATGTAGCATTTAACAGACAAGGCAAACGCTGCTGATGAAAAGGAATACTCAACGAAGTGAAGGCTGAGGATGGAGACCGTCGGAACAAAATTTCCTTTGATATCCAGCAGCCTAAATTGCACACAATGATTCCCGGAAAGGAGAAACATCAATATTTTAGGGAAGTAAAGTGGCATTGAGGCATCACTTCACTCCACAGCGCCGGAGAAACAGGTGAAGAGACAGAACGAATCGGGGATGAGAAATGGGTTGTGAAGGGGTATGGAAATGAGCGGCACAGGAGGCTGCGTGGGGGCAGAGATGGATCTTTACACGTCGCTAATAGCCAGCAGCACTGATGTGTGGTGTAGTGGTTAGAGCTATGGGTGATCCCCCCAAGCCAGTAATTTATTTCTGCCTGACCTACCTGACAAGGCTGTTGTGATGATAAAAATGGATGAGAGAGGACCAATGCTCCCTCTAAGCTA
>NW_015236966.1:0-665 GCF_001447785.1 Gekko japonicus | reverse complement strand
CAGGCCAAGGAAAATGCAACGTGAACCCACTGCAAACCAGTGTTCTGTTATGCCCCAGTTACCACAACCTGCCACATCCCCAGAAAGAAGCTGCACCTACCATAGTTCAGGCTGGTCCCTCTGATTTCTCCTGGTGGACGGGCAGAAGCATTCGCAGCTCCCTCCGCTGTGCAGACGTCTCGTGCCAGCACTTCCTCGACAGTGCGCAGAACCTAACTGCATCCTTTTCCTATTGCCTCCTCCACGAAGCTCCCCTCCCCACCCCCAAGTCATAACCACATGCAATCAACTTGCTGGCAGCTACTGGTCTGAACATATAACACTGTCTTTCTCTTATGGAGGGATCTATTCAGGTCAAGCTTATGGGCAGAAGAACATTTGGAGTGCTCAGAGAAACTGCAGCAAGGGACCAGAAGTGTCCCATGGCAAACTAGAACACCTATGTATAAAGTAAAGTGGGGGTTTCTAGTAGGATTGCCACCCAAGTCCACCGAAAGTCAAACTTGAGTGAAATTTATATTTCTGAAATAGGGGAAGATTTACGTATCTATATTGCTTCTGCAGCTCCCTTGACTACTATAATCATTTCCTTTCCGAAATATTATAGTGTTCCAGATGTAGTATATAAGTGGCATGTTTACAGTTACCATGCATCATGGGTTTTA
>NW_015236965.1:0-665 GCF_001447785.1 Gekko japonicus | reverse complement strand
AAAAAAAAAATCAGACCGGGGCGGGGTGAGAAAAGATTGGACTAAGGCATCTATTCGTCAGTTGCTCCCAAAACCAGTTACGATTTTCCCTGGGAAGGAAGAAAAGCTGCCGCCAGAGGAAGGGGATCTCGGGGATCCGCCCCATCGTCCTTGGTCGGTCCGGTTTGTGGTTAAGCTGTCTCAAACACTGCAGCCCTCGAGGCACTGGCGGTCAGTGTGCCAACTGTTAAGCAAGACAATGTGCCAGGCGGCAGGAAACCCAACTGCTGCTCCTGTCCACGAGGGTGGCAAGATCTCCACTCAAGCACCATCGAAAAACTGAAAGAGGAGGGTGCCCACCCTGCCAAAGAATGGGGGAAGGAAAAGGCATGATCCAGCCACACAGAGAACACTTTCCCTGTCCCTGTGACTTCAGTGGGAGGCGTTCTAAAGGAGGGTCAGCCACGCTAAGGCTGTTGGCTGCAGGGACAAACAGGAGATGTGTGGCACTATAAGGTCTAACAATTTTTTAATCTACGCTAAGCTCTTGCAGGCTCTAGTCCCACCAAGAGAAGAGTCGGCCATACGCCACATATCCCTTGACAGCAGCGGGGCACGGACACCGTTTCCCCTCTCCCAGGGTTTGTTTTGCTCTCTGAGGCCGGCTCCACTAGTAGGTTTCTGTT
>NW_015236964.1:0-666 GCF_001447785.1 Gekko japonicus | reverse complement strand
AGGATTGACTGATTTGATCTTCTTGCATCAGATGTTGTTGCAGCTGTTTGGGCAGAAGGCAGAACTGCTCATTCAGTATCAAAACATTGGGAGTGCAGTGAGTTACTAGGCTGGCCAGAGGGGAAGTTAGTAAGTAATAAAGCACTACACTTTAGAATATACATTTTAGTTAATAACTACGCTCTTGCTCCTGAATAGATAGTGGTTTGCCACATATTCCAGAACGCTTCACCCTGGAAATGACAATGAGAGGCTGAAATCTGACCAGATATCTCCTCTTAATTTGCCGGTGTAGCAGCTGAGCTCATCTACTCATCTGGTAAGTGGTATCACCAAGAAGCAGAATGGCTTCTCACATGATATGGAGTTCTGTAAAAGAAATCACCTGGGAGTTCATAAAATGCATTAATTGACTCATTAACTGGCTAAAAGACCACTGTCAAAACAGTAAGGGGCGAGAGTCAATTAAACTCTTCCTTTCCCCAGTCTTTTCCAATGATCTTTGCACAAAGAACAGCTGGAAGATCCAAAGCAGTTGCACTTCAACTTTTTCAACCCTTTGTTGCTCCCCTTGGTAGCATATGTATATGGCTGAAGGGTTGCAATCCTAGGAAGCACTGCAGAACAAACTGCCAGTGTGGCCACCAGTGTTTCCTCTAAGCTGAG
>NW_015236963.1:0-665 GCF_001447785.1 Gekko japonicus | reverse complement strand
CACCTGGAGGCTGGCATCCCTATTCTGGGGGATCTCCAGGACCCACCTGAAGACTGGCAGTGGCAACTCTGGGAAGCTCCTCCATTATTTCTATTGGGTATATGTATCGGTTAATATAGCGAAGTTGCAATGCACAGTCAGGAAAGCATGGGATCATGTGTGGTAAACTCTCTTCAGCCTGCAGCTGAAGAAAAAAACTTATTTCTGTTGAAGCTTATTCTTACAGTCACAGGCGCTTCGTAAGCAGAAGAAGAAACAGAAGCCCAATCTAAATAATGCTATTCCTTATTATGAGGAGCCAGCTATTCCAGCAGGAGAGATCTGCAGAAGTAGCTTGCTTCAAGGGAAGAAAACAAAGAGACAGAATGCAAAGGAGTCCCAGAGAAGCTAAAGACAGGCATCGATACATACACACATTCTAGTTACAGTGCAAAGGGAAATATAGCGCCCCCCAGTGTCCAGGGATGCTAAGTCGACTTTACTCCAACAATTTCACAGCTGAAATGAGGGAGATTCTTCTGGCCCGGTAACACCCCAGTTCTCAGTGCCTGTTCGTCCTTCAATAACATGTTGCAGAAGTCTTTTCTCTGCCTGATGGAGATGGTTTTCCTTTATTCTGCAACAGCCTGCCCTGTCCCGCCTTTTGAAGCAGTGTGCTTTAGCAC
>NW_015236962.1:0-665 GCF_001447785.1 Gekko japonicus | reverse complement strand
TTGGCCTGATCCAACGCTGGCTTCTCTTCTGTTCTTCTGTTCTAACGCTAACACATGCCCCCTTTCTCTGCCTCGCCTCTTCCTTGTTTCCTCCATTCCTGCCTCTCTGGCTTCTTCCCCTGCTCTGGCTCAGGCTTAGCTTGCAAGTTGACGTCTCCCTTCACCAGGCATTGGAGAACCCTTCCTTCGGGATGAAGTTTGCCCTTACAGGGGAGCTGTTCGCTCACGTCCCCACCCCTTGCTCGGTGACCCCTGACTCCAAGGAGGGATACCTGCTTCACCGCTCCATCCAGACCGCCTTCCTGGCGCTGGATCCCCCCACGAGCAACCGCGTCTACGAGGTCAGCGTTGAGACCAAAGCCATCACCGAGAGGAGCATTTGGCTTCTGCTCCCCAAGCGCTGCTGCTCCGAGCTGGGCCTCAAAAGCGGGACTTCCGTCAAGGCTGAAATCCAGTTCCAGCTCAACCAGCTCGAGTTTCGGCAGTGGCATCACGCCGCGGATCAGCTCTTGGACGTGAGGCTGGTCCTTCCCGATGTGGCAGCCTGCTCCATTCCGCAGCCTCGTGAGCAGGTGTGTAACGGGTTTATTTATCTTGTATTGAGTTAGGGGGGTTGTCCTCACCCGGATGACCCAGGCTCAGAAGCTGAGCAGGGTCAGCCCTGG
>NW_015236961.1:0-665 GCF_001447785.1 Gekko japonicus | reverse complement strand
TCTTAACCACTACACCAAGCTGGCTTTTAGCTTCTGAGAGCTGATAAGATGAGGCTAGCCTGGGTCATCTAGGCCAGGTCTGGACACACTCATTACCCTTTCTCAGATTTTAGTTCAACAGGGAGCTCAAGTCAGGCAAAACTAGGAGGTCACAGTTACGGTCGGAGTCCAGTCTCACTTTAGAGATCAACAAGAGTTGAGATCTTCGGTTCTCCAAAGCTCCCCCTCTCAAAAAACCCCACAAATCTCGTCAGTCCCTAAGGTGCACTGGATTCGAATCCGACCGTTCCACCACAGACCAACATGGATACCCTCTGAAACTATCTTCATGCGAAGCCACAGTAATCAAACAAGTCCAGTTTCCAATTACGGTATCCTACACTGGCAGCTACGAACAATAAGATTTGACAGCAAGACGTTGGAATGACGTCTCCTTGCCCCCAAAGTAATTGGCAGTTCTATGTGCAAACCCCTGCATGCAAGGAATGCAAGAGGAATACTCTGCAGAGTCTCCACAGACATCCAAGACATGGAGCCAAAGCCACATAAAGGAGATGCTCTCTACATGCCAGATGCGGCAGAGAACGGACACGGTGCGGAATGATCCAACGGGAGATTTCTCACTGACCTTCTGCCGAGTCTGTGCCAATATTATGGAGCTCACA
>NW_015236960.1:0-665 GCF_001447785.1 Gekko japonicus | reverse complement strand
CCTTCCAACTCTATGATTCTATGATATGACATTTTGTCAATTAGGTTCCCCGCAAAGCTTTTTGGGGATCAGAGGGGGATGCTGGAGGTGGGAGACAGAGGTAAAAATTCCGATCTCAGTTTGTCATTACTGCTGTATTCAACCGGGTATAAATCTTTATCGGAAGCCCTATCCTGGAGTGTGTCATTTTGCCAAGGGGGCCATTTGGCATCCGTCAGCGGATAAGAGATCGACTTGAACGTCCCTGTGAGAAAACACCTGCCTGGCTCATCTTCAAGTCTCATTGAACCCGTTTCTAATTATAGTGAAATGACGAGGGATCGGAAAACGATTAGAAATTAGTCAAAGGCGTTCCAGCTATTACAGGTGACACAACATATGCGTCTCGATAATGAATTTACAGGACTGAAAATATGGAATTTCCCTCCATGGAGAAAACATCTTCACCACCCGTGCTGCAGACTTTGACAAGTTAGTTATAGGTTCAGGAACAGCCGTGCGGGATCCGTTAATTTCTTCTGATTATCTTTTGCTTCCCGGCATCTCAGCAGAAGAGAAGCAGGGAAGCGATACATTTGAACTTCTGTTTGAATCTTCCTGGATTTGTGTGTGTGTACAGTGCCGGCTGACTTATCACAGCCTGAGAGCCAGTTTGGTGTAGTGGT
>NW_015236959.1:0-665 GCF_001447785.1 Gekko japonicus | reverse complement strand
GGGGAACTACTTCACTGGTTTTCACGGCTCCCTTATTGCAGAAACCCCCCTCCTAAGTATGCAGGTTGCATTCAGCATGTTGAGAATTGACTATAAATCATGGATGATGTTGATGTTGGGGGAAGGAGGGACACGTCAGCTCTGAATGATTTACTGACACCTGATGCAGAGCCTGGTGGAGTTAAAAGCTGATTAAGAGGCACGGGCAGAGCGATGAATTATGCAGGGACACAGCAGGCACCCTGCTCTGTGGGGGGGGGATGCAGGACTCCAGGGAGCCTTCGATGATTTATTGACCTTTATGCCTCCTGGCCCACTAGCAATTCTGTCCTGGCTGGCAGATGGGAATCACTGATTTAATTAATAGATTTATCACCTGAAGTTTAAGGCTGTATTCCCAGATTATTAGGTCCACGAGGCAGAAGAAGCGCCCCTGTCGCCAGAAAAGTGTGGAAAGGCTTTCCTGCCGAGGAAGGAACACATAGGAGCCTCTCCCTCGAGCTTGGTTATTGTCTGTCTGCATCTACTCCGTTTTTATCCGGCCCTTCCTCCAAGCATCCTCAGTGGGTCCAGAGAAAGGCAGCCGTATCAGTATTTTCAATAAAAGGGGGATAAGGTAGCAGGCACACGTCTGTGCTACCTCGCAGGGTTGTTATGAGGATAAC
>NW_015236958.1:0-665 GCF_001447785.1 Gekko japonicus | reverse complement strand
GACATCACTTCCAGATTTCCCCCAGAAGTGATATAATGCCATCAGGAGATGCTACTCCGGTCACTGGAGTAGCAGTGGGGAATTAAAGCTTGGAGTGGGGAATTCCCCACCCTTGGAGGAAAGTTGGCAATCCAGCTCTTAATATATGCATGCTTCCTTAACAATCAAACTTTTAATTATTCCATATAAGGTTTCTAACTTTTCCCGGCTATTTTTCCTAAGATCCAGCTACCTGGAGCCTTTAGCACAACTCACTACCCTTTTTTTTCATCCTGCAATGTTTATAAGCAGCAAATAAAGTATGCACCATTCATTTAAAGAAATTCCAGCAGCCTTCCTCGTGCAGTGATCTAAATTGCTCTGTCCAGCCCAGCCCAATGGTTGAACTGGCCCAGAATTCAAATAGATTTAATGAGCTCGGCCATTAGAACTAAAACACCAAAGTTCGGTATTTGGTTTTAGAAGAACAGAACTTTGAAAAGACTTTGCTGTTCTAGTGGCCCACCTAGTTGAATCAACCTGAATTCTGGACTAGTCCGACAATCTGAACCAACCTGATGACTGTCAGGGATGTCAAAAGTCAGGAGGATGCCAACCACTATGGAAATGTCTTGGAGAGAGATGTACAAAAACAGCTTAGTAGTTCATCAGTTGGGTGAAAACAA
>NW_015236957.1:0-665 GCF_001447785.1 Gekko japonicus | reverse complement strand
AAGATGTTCAAACTTCCTAGATGTGGCCAGAATGGCAGATGGCTTCTCCAATAGTGTCATGGCGATGTCAAGGAAATCCTCCAAAATCAGAAAGGCCACTTGTTCCAGGGCATCCAAGTAGAGGGCAGACAAGATCTTGTTTTGGGGACATGGGTTAGAGAAAGATATATCCATCTCTAGGGACTTGGCCATTCAGAGGATCTGCTCAGAGTAGAGCCTAAGATCCTCATTAGGAGAGGCTGGAGATGGGTTGCCCACCGCTGCATGGCGGGGGTGGTGGTGGTGGATCATGCAGGAAGCTTGGATGGGGGGACGACTCATTGTTTGGAATGAGATTTGGTGGCTCTTAACACTGGGGTTCCTCTTGTTCCAAATCTCCCTTGTCTGTTCTACGGAGCATCATAGCAAGCTTGCTCTCTTTCATTTGAGTATGAAGCCTTTCTTAACTTGGCTAGCACATCTATCGACCTCCTGTAGACATGCCTTCAGTCTAGACTTTTGCATTTAAGGCTGGCCCCAAATTTTACTTCTTTAAAGAAGTGTGATAATTCTGAGAGAGGGCAATATAAAAGAGAAGACTAAAAAAACATTACTGGAAATTCTTAGGTTGCTTATTATATACAAACACAAATCTTGTGCTGAAAAAGGATTTAAAAAAGAAACAC
>NW_015236956.1:0-665 GCF_001447785.1 Gekko japonicus | reverse complement strand
AATAGAGCCCAGGCTCTCTTGTCCTTTTTAAAGAGGGTTCTCAGCCCGACAGCTCTTGGTCATGAACACAAAATTGTGTGGGATTATCAAGGATTTTTCATTCACCATTTTGGATATATTTTATGTGACGAGTCACCGTGTGGTTCAAACCAAAGCCGAGGTAGAACCATGCAAATATTACTCACTGCCTTGTTAATGTTGGCAAAGCCCCTTTTATTGCATAATTCTTTTGCCCATCTGTACTTTTTATGTCATTAATTTTCCTCCTGATAATTGGAAGCAGCTTTTCTCTTTGCTTTATTAAGGTTTAATGAGCTACATAACTCCATGCCTCCCACTGAGGGAGGCTTAAGGTTGCTTTGCACTCTGGAGAACCGCAACACTTCTCCTCAGTCCCTGTTTTTCTCTCTAAGAATGTAGGTACCTACTCATTGTCTTTCCCCTGGTAGAAGTACATAAGCAAAAGCAGAGCAGTAATGTTTTGATAATATTGATGCAGAGATGGCAGGAAAAGCACTGCAAAGCAACTCTTTGGTTCCCCCATTTTATAATACATCCTACACGTTCAAACAGCAATACCACATGTTGCCTAAGGCCCTTTATATTTATTTTTTAATGTATTTTTACTTTGGCCTGACCTCATCTTGTCAGATCTCAGAAGCCAA
>NW_015236955.1:0-665 GCF_001447785.1 Gekko japonicus | reverse complement strand
CCTTTTGAACCTTTGCAAGTTGTAGGCACCTGGTTCGGCACCTGATTACTTGGTTTTCATGCAAGCGATAGTGTTTTTCCCAAAAAATATTTAATAGTTAACCTTCAGAATTACAGGGGTCCTCAATGGAAAAATTGTTCATTTTATTGCCGCGTTCTTATGATTGCATGCAGGAGTAAAACGCTGATGTCTTGTCCCCTCTCCGTTCTCTCTTTAGTACTTGGGATGCAAAGCAGGGCCCCGTGAAAGATGCTTACAGCCTTGCTAATAACCCACAGTATAAACTGGAGGTCCAGTGCCCACAAGGTGGTGCTGCAGTGTGGGTTCTGCTGAGCAGACACATTACTGACAAGGTAGGCGTTATTTCTCTGAGGAGCATTGAACTAATCTGCAGGTTGGACCCTGCAGTGTTTCTTCTGCAGGATGGACCCTGGCCAGTGTTTCTTCATTCTCATCTGCACTATTGTTTTAGAGCAGAAAGCATCTCTCTCTGTTCCGCACAGAACAGTGTGCTGGATTCCCCTCCAAGTACCTGACACATTTCCTTTAGCACTGAGCCATGTCTCTTGAGTTGGCACAGAGAGAATGGGTTGTGATCTGGGAGGCTGCCAGCTCGAATCTCTCCTCTGCCATGACCTCACTAGGTGGCTTTAGGCAATCTGTTT
>NW_015236954.1:0-665 GCF_001447785.1 Gekko japonicus | reverse complement strand
ACTGATTTTCTGATCTTTTAGCAAAGAAACCTCAGCACTCCCCACTCACCTACAAGGATCAGGGTATCACTTAGGGGAAAGCCAGGACAGCACCCCAATTCTGATGTTACAAACAAGCCACAATTGACTGACAATAGGCACAAACCTGGTTAATAGTTAGGCACATGTGTCCCCCACTCCTTGTGCCACGTGCCAAGATTGCTGGCTCCAATTTGTTTTAGCCTTCATCGGTTGAGGTTTGTCCCTTCCAGGTAACTGGTTTTCTTAACCACAGTTTAATCATGACTGGGAAACATACAAACCTCAATTGATAAAGATGCCCACTATCAGATGTTACAAGGAACTAAAATTAAGATAAAGACTTCAGGACAGAGGGAGGAAGAAGAGAGTACTTGTCAAGAAACCACGTTTATGCCTGCAATGGACAAACACTGTCTTATTTATAACGTCTGAACGCAGCCAACAAAACAGACCTCCAGACCCGTTATCATCAGCCGTCTTGATGTGCCTATAAATCGAAGCTACGCCAGTGGTGCTCAGTACATTTTTATCCTGTCCTTCTTCAAAGGAGCTTGGGGTGACAGGTTGAGTCTTTAAGGTGCTCTAATTCAGCCAAATGTTACTATCTTGAAACAAAGTTTAGAACATAAGAGACGCCAATGTTG
>NW_015236953.1:0-665 GCF_001447785.1 Gekko japonicus | reverse complement strand
CCCGGAAAATCTACAACAGCTAATAAACATTAAAGTTCTTCATAGTCTAGATGAATCTGAGAGACCCCACCTCTACCTATATTAAACCATTAAGGGCTGCATCATCTCTAGTCCCTTTTAGGCAACGTCTGTGAGAACCAGTGCTGTCCTGGAGGGCTTTTCAGGGATGATATTAGTCTTTTAGCTCTCTACTGGTTGTTATAAATGGCTCTTTCATATGGTTTTATAGTATGTTGTATAATATTATTGGAAACCACTTTAAGCTGTAAGGAAAAGTAGTATAAAGTGTCTCAAATAAACAAATATTTACAAAAATGGTAAAGGAGGAAATGAAAATAAAGAACTACACTGCTTGATGCCGGATGTATCTCTTGGCAGGGTTCACAGCAAATAGTTATTTGTTCTCAGTTCATAGCCTAAGGCGATGTGGCTGGCTTCTCCAATTTGAGACAGGAGCTCAGCCATGTTGGTTGCCTTCTTAGAGAGTTTCAAGCATTCCTACAAACCAACTTACTCATAGCTCTGCATAGCTTAACTGACAGAGCCAAATGTGTACGATTCAGGAAGACTAAAATCCATTTCTGATAAGCTAGCAAGAAAGACTTTACCTAATGAGAGGACAAGTTACGACAGCCAAGAAGAGATGAGTTAAACAAGCGATCAAG
>NW_015236952.1:0-665 GCF_001447785.1 Gekko japonicus | reverse complement strand
GACAAACGTATATATCTACAGACGGACAAGAAGTCTTAATTGCTACATACACGGTATCCAATATATTGACATGATTCTGTCACGTGCCTCTTACATTGATGATGCCAACTTATCATCCACAGTAATTTACATACAACTTGTAAAGATGTATACAATTTAAGTAATTGTTCATTATGCACTGCCATATCGGGCCAGTATTCCAGTTTAAACATAGATTCTTGTTGGCAACATTAAAGAATCCATTCCTTGGACACCCTAACTGCATGAACGCTTGTAAGATCTTTAAAACCACCTGGTAAACTCCTTGTCAGTTCTGCGCTAAATATACCTAATACATATTGTTCCTATAAAGGCATGTTGTTACACAATAATTCAATTTTGTTTATTTTTTATGATATAAATCAGCACACCCTATTACACATAAAAAGATATTACATAAGAGAATCCAGCATTAAGTCTTTACAGGAAGCATGACAGCTCTAATGCTGCATTGAGCCCAGCTGGCTGTATTGTAGATAATTTGAAGCACCAATAAGCCTGCCTTTGTAAAAGGATCTTACGTGTGTCACATGTGGTATATGGTTTTGAACGAATCACCTCTAACGTGACACATTTAAAGTCCTCTGGACCATGGCCAACTTCAGTAAAGTGCGGAACCAAGGGTG
>NW_015236951.1:0-665 GCF_001447785.1 Gekko japonicus | reverse complement strand
GAACCCATTTGCCCCTGGTTCTATGAGTATACACCCAAATGTCTGTGGGTTTCATGCACAAAAATGGAAATTGCAGATCACATGTAACAACTGTGCATACGTTGTGCAAGCAGGATATTTAACTCATGAAAATTAACATCTGTACAGGCTTTGCAATGTAAGGACATGGGCTGAGATCCCTTGTGGATGATGTCTCCTGGGCCCTTCTATTTCTGTGCAGCTGAGAGACCAAGTAGATGGCCCTGGGTGACATAAGAGCGTCTATGAGAAAACGAGATCTCCCAGCAAAGATGCAAATCAAATTACTTTGAGCCACTGACCCATAAGTGTTGTTGGCAGTTCCTGGGTGAGGCTTTTATTTTTAGGGCATTTCTGAGCACCAACAGTCATGATTCATCACTAACGACCAATAAGAATGAGCCACTTAAAGCACGAAAGTCCTGAGTCATAACAATTCCTAGCATGGGGAACAGATGGCTCCCAAAAATACGATACCCCAGATACTGTTCCAACCTCATGCTCACATCGAGAGCCTTTTCATATACTCTATTTGCCAGCGAGTGTACAATGGACAGAGGGCCAGAGACAACCAGAGCTCTCTAATGGATATACCTGTTTGTGTGTGGTTTTAAACAGGGATTTGGCATTCACACTTCCCATGTTTG
>NW_015236950.1:0-667 GCF_001447785.1 Gekko japonicus | reverse complement strand
CCAAGGTCACATCAGCAGGTGCAAGTGACTAAATGAACCTTTTACGATGTGCGAGGTAATACAAGCTATCAAGAATGGAAAGAAAAGGAAAACACCAGGTCCAGATGGCATCCCGTTAGAATTCTATCAAAAATTCGAAGACCAGATAGGTGATCCATTTAAAGCCACATTACAAAATATAATGGAAGCGGGTAAGATGCCAGCGTCGTGGAATGAAGCTACAATTACATTGATCCATAAACCAGGCTCAAATGAAGTAGAGATTAAAAACTACCGACCTATATCCTTATTAAATACTGACTATAAAATTTTTACCAAAATCCTAGCAACCAGATTAAAAGAAATTTTAGGTCAGGTAATTCATAAAGATCAATCGGGATTTCTGTCAAAAAGAAAAATCCAAAATAATATTAGAAATATAATTAACATTCTGGACTACTATGATCAACATCTGGGAAGACCAGCATCACTAATGTTATTGGACGCTGAAAAAGCGTTTGATAACGTAAATTGGAGTTTTATGTTACAGAGATTTAGGAAGTGGGATTGTGGAGAAATTTTTTTTTCCATGCTCCAAACAATATACACATCACAATCTGCGAAAGTCATAGTAAATGGTGAAGTAACAAAAAATATCTCAATACAAAAGGGCACAAGACAAGGGTGT
>NW_015236949.1:0-665 GCF_001447785.1 Gekko japonicus | reverse complement strand
AAACAGCTGTAAATTTCCCGTGTTCTCTCTTCCAAAGGAAATTCAGTCCTGTAGTATTCTCTCTGGACTATTCAATACTTGGAGTGACAGAGAATCCTTAATGATAACCTGGAATATGTAGAAATATAGTTCCAAATGTACACAGAAGGACATCAAATTAGCTAGCTCCAGTTCACTGAATTCCAGCTCCATATTTAGCATGTCTAATATGAAGTCAAAAAAGGAACACCAGAAAAGGTCTTCATTACCATTTGTCACTGTGCATGACTACAGACTTCTGATTCTCAATTCTGGATAGAAAAGCTTGGATGGCTACTGAACAAAGCCTTTTCTTGCTCTTCCATTGCTACCAGCCATGCTCACAGCCAGTCACAATGGTTTGTTCTGATGTATTATATGAACAGTGTAAAATACTGGTCATTGTAGATATAACAGAGTGGTCTTTGGTACATAGACATGGGCAATTTCATAAGAAAACCTGGTGGTCCCCCTGAAGAAAGGTGATTCTATAGTGTCCTGTACTTCAAGTAAAAAGAGCCTTCACAGTAAGTCCAACATTCCATTTTATTTGGGATCCTACCAAGCAGTGAATCCAACCAGGAGGGGAAATTGCCAGCCAACCTTAATCTTTATGGTCCCACACCTCGATGCAGAACTCACCACCC
>NW_015236948.1:0-665 GCF_001447785.1 Gekko japonicus | reverse complement strand
TTGGGCCAGTTGGTCCTGGGGGTGGATAATGATTTGTGTCCTCTGGGACCCCTGACCACCAGCACGCCGATGAAGGGACTCCTTCAAGCCAGTGGATATCAATTCCCCGACTTTCTGCTCCTGCTTGTATTGTGTTTTCCCACATCTAAAGTCCCCCATTAGCTTCACCATTGCTGTGTGCATTCATACTGTAGTCTGTGGCCATGGACCAGTCCACTGCGGTTGCTGCCCCACGAGTTGTTCCACAGCTCCCAGACTCCACCAGGCAGACCCGAGAGGGGTAGAAGCCCCCCTTGGGCTCCCCGGCCGCTTCCAGTGGGCTCCGTGCAGCTTGGCTCATGTAGCCAAGATGGACAAAATGGTGACTGCATCAGGCCAGCCGACCAGTCAGCAGTGCAGGTAGTGAGCAGACGTCATTAGAAATGCCCAGGGTGTTGGCTGGGCTTCCAATCGATCCTGTGGCTTCCTTAAACATCCAGGCCAATTCAGAGGGTCTCACAGCATCTCAGCAACCCCCTCAGGGATGGTAAAATATGTCTGGCCCCTCTGGTCCCACCAGCTCCGCCGTTGCCCCATGATGTTAAAGCCCATGGACAAATTGCGTACGTTAGAACACGGGTATCAGCATGATAAATCAGCCAACGTTGCAGGGAGCCTAGCATAAC
>NW_015236947.1:0-665 GCF_001447785.1 Gekko japonicus | reverse complement strand
TGTTGAATAATCTTTGCTGGATAACCTCTCTCTTTAAACTGTTGAGAAAGTTTAAAGGACTCCATCTCAGAGTGTTCATTAAATGTGGAATTCCTTCTAGCCCTAAGATACTGTCGATATGGTAAATTTTCACGTATATGTCTAATATGGTGAGATTGGAAATGAAGGTATGAATTTTTATCAGTGCTTTTCGAAAAAGGTTTAACAGCCAGGGTACCTGTTGATGAAATGAAGACTGTAGTATTAAGGAAATCAATACTATTGGGACTACTCTGAAAAGAAAACTTAATAGTTGGATGTACTGAGTTAAGCCATTGTACATACTCAGAAATATGAATATCTCTACATAAAAAGAAGAGATCATCTATGTATCTCTTGAAGATTATAATCTGATTGAAATACTTATTATTATCTGAATTTAATATCCATTTGGTTTCAAAAGTAGACATGAAGAGGTTGGCTACATTAGGTGCAAAGGTGGATCCCATAGCTACACCCCTGACCTAAAGGAAAAAAGTCATTTTTAAATCTAAAAAAACTTATATCAAAAATAATGTCTATAAGGTCCAAAATAAAGTATGCGGGAGGAGAAAGAACCTCTCGACTATTCAGATGTTCAGCCAGAATTAGGCGTGGCTCTTCATGAGGTATAAAGAATACAGTGA
>NW_015236946.1:0-665 GCF_001447785.1 Gekko japonicus | reverse complement strand
AGCACATGGAGCCCTGTCCTCTCCTCTCCTCTCCCCTCCCCTCCCTTCTATTTTTCTGCCTATCCCAGATCTGAGTGCACTGAACCTAGCAGCGAAACCACATGCAGATGCTGATGAACCTGGTCACCTAGAAGATTTCCTTAAGAGACTTTTCTGCAAGCACCCACTGCTCTCAAAGATTATGAGTGTTTATTGGCCCTTTCTGTCAAGGTTATAGAGCCAAAGTTGACTAGCACCCATTTTGATGTCTTTAGGTGCCAGCTAAAGTCTATCTTCCTTAACCATCCTTTTAACTCTAGGTTACTGTCAGCTGTTTCTTGTATTAAGTGTTATGCCTGAATCCATCTTACTCATGGATCTGCTCTCATGTAGGATTATTTTAGCTGCTTTGAGTAATGTTGTGTAGAAAGAGTAGTCAGCCAGCCAACTTTTCTGCTCAGTCTTTCCCAGTTTCCCAGATGGTTTTTGTCCATGCAGGTCCTGTGAGTCTCAGCAAAAGCTTTTTGGTGGTGAAAGGGGATTTCCTCTTCCCTTTTTCACCTGGGGAAAACATGGTTGGATGAAACTCAAAATGTGTAGGACTGAATCAAAAGTAGCCCTTAGGCAATCAGAAGGTACTTTTGCTCATCCAAAGGATCCCTCACTACCACCAATGATTTCAGCAT
>NW_015236945.1:0-665 GCF_001447785.1 Gekko japonicus | reverse complement strand
GCATCTATCAGCTTCCTGTCCATTTAGGACGCTTAATGGTACTGTTGCATTATCTGGAGCTCCCCCACACCCTAGGGATCTGAGCTGGTGGGTTTGCAGCTGCTCTCTTAAGCTATTTCATCTGATTCACTTGCTCCAAACTCTAAGAAAAAATACAGTTGGTGAGAGGTGGATGCGAGTCCCACTGTCCTCCTCGTCACCTAGCAAAAGGCTCCTCCCTGCCCACCCAGCTGTCTGGAGCTCCCTTATGCAGTCCATTTAAAGGGGCTGCATGAGGAAGCCCAAGATGGGGGTGAAGTGCCCCTGGAAAGGAACTTCACCCCTTCCATTTAAATCCCCCTTTCTGTTCCCTGCAGCTTTTCCTGGGGAGCAGAAAGCACAGCCATTTAAATCCATTATCTGCTTCCCACAAAAAAGACTTGAGAAGCTGAAAGCACTGTTTAAATGGCTCCTAGCCATTCAAACCAAACAGCTGGGTGGCAGGGAACTCCTAGCCCCTCAGCTGTTTCTGGCGAAGAGCAGAAAACGGGGGTAAACCTCTGCTTTCTTCTCTTCATGATCCGTCATGAGCCACCACAAATTACACTAAAATCTGTGGAAGTCCATCATGGTTCTTCAGTTCACAAACTTCATTTGGCGAACCCAGGGGTCATTTCGTAGAAAAA
>NW_015236944.1:0-665 GCF_001447785.1 Gekko japonicus | reverse complement strand
ACAACTGGGGAAGGGAGCCTCCCTCCGTTCCTGCTTGTAAGGCTCTAGAGGCATTGGGTTGGCCAGTGTGCAAAACAGGTGGCTGGCCTAGCTGGACTACTGGTCTGATCCAGTATGGGCCCCTGTTTTGTTCTCTTATGCGCCTTGTGGTTGATGAGCCTCCACGGAGCCCAAACGGGCATATGCTCCTTCCAAGGCACGTCTCAGCAGTAAATGGGAGACCACCACACAGCCGCCTGCGTTGTGACCAGACTGGGCGCTCTGCCAGGCCACAGGTTTTGACAGGTGCGTGCCTGACTCCGCCAATCTTTGATGGTGGCTCTGGAAATGGCAGCTTCCTCTCAGGCTGGATAGAATCAAGAGTGATAGCTGCGTGTTCCATTTTCCTCAGGCAGCATCGATTTAGGCCCTCATCTGGACCATTTCCTTGCATCTGTGACTTGAAATGTAATTTGATTAAGAAGATAGGAGGAAGAAACATAATCAGCTTCTTCTCCAGCCCGTGATTCTTTTTTCCCCCCCCCTTCCTGAGACAGGCTGGAAGGCTCCAAACAAATGTGTTTTTCGGTGGGAGGAATCAAAAACATCAGAAGCAGCTGAGATTTGCTGGCAACCCAGGCCTGGCTTTCACCAAGAGGGCTGTGAGCAAGGAGATTTGTAAGGAG
>NW_015236943.1:0-665 GCF_001447785.1 Gekko japonicus | reverse complement strand
AAAGCAATAGATAAATGCAAGAAGGCATGGGGGATGGAGGAATAGTTTGGAACATCATCTTCACAGCTTTGTAATTTTACATGTCATGTTGTGACTTTTGAAGGAAAAAGCAATTAAGTCCTATCATCTTTTCCCTTTCCCTTAGAGAGAGAGATCTTCCATTAGCACAGATAAGAGCTCTGTGTGTCCATCAAAAAGGGAATCCACAAGGACATTATGTTTGTACGTAATATTAAGCTGTACATATACATAAAGTCTCTCAGTTATCTGAAATAAATTTTCAATGTAATTACTTCAAAATATCAACCAGAGAGAAAAGCACTCCTTGGAAATGAATATTGTTTTATCTGCACTATGTGGCTGTAAAATTACTTCCCCTAATCTCCATTGATCACATCTGTTTGCTATAACCTGTCATAACTGATCTGATTAAATCCAACCTTTATTCAAAATATTGTTCTATTTTTAATTATTCCTTTGAGAATGTAGTGTCATTTTGCACTGAACTGAAAATAAACTAGGTTTTCTTTATAAGCAACCTTGGCTTTAATTTTTGAAGTAGCCTCATAATATTTAGTTTTAACAGTAGTCTGCAATTTGGCACTCCCATTTCCCCGTGATTGGTAGCTTGCAAGTCAAAAAGGGTATTACATAAAATGTTTTTT
>NW_015236942.1:0-713 GCF_001447785.1 Gekko japonicus | reverse complement strand
TATGACCATCTGCTCCATAAAACAGTCATTGAGAGTGTCTAGAAACGAAATCTCTTTTTCCCAAGTAGAACACATATTGACCCAATCAATGTGTGGGTAGTTAAAATCACCTATTACGACACAGTGTTTTTGTCTAGCTGCTATCATTATATAAATCCCCAAAATAACATAAAAATAAATACATTGGGGAGGGTCTGTGTCTCAGTGGTAGAGCCTCAGCTTGGCATGCAGAAGGTCCCAGGTTCGATCCCCAGGCTCTCCAGTGAAAAAGAACAGGAAATAGCCACTGCCACAGGAGGTGGCGGCGGCTACAAGCATGGACGGCTTCAAAAGGGAATTAGATAAGCATCTGGAGCAGAGGTCCATCAGTGGCTCTTAGCCACAAGGTATAGATAGGGACTCTGGGGCAAATGATGCTCTGTCTTCTTGGTGCTTGGGGGGGCAACAGTGGGAGGGCTTCTAGTGTCCTGGCCCCACTGCTGGACCTCCTGTCTGTCTGTGGCAGCAAAAAGGAACAAGAGTCCAGGAGCATCCGAAGAAGTGAGCAGCGACTCATGAAAGCTCATCCCTTGTCACAGAATGTGTTAATCTTTAAGGTGCTCCTGGACTCCGGCTCTTTTCTAAAGGAACAGGAAGTGGTATGAAAGGCCTTTGCCTGAGACCCTGGAGAGCAGGTGCCAGTTGACAGCACTGACCTTGGTGGACTGTTGGTC
>NW_015236941.1:0-665 GCF_001447785.1 Gekko japonicus | reverse complement strand
CATAAAAGTTCACCCAGCAGAAAATAACCCAAGCCCTACCCTAACAGCTGCTGTCGCGCAGTTGGCCCCATTCTGCTGTTCAACATCGCAGCCGTCGCCTGGGCACGGTTCCCCTCCTAACCTGCCCCCTTTCTCCCGCCCTCTGTCTCTCTCTCTCTCCCTCTCCAGTTCGTCGCCCAGCCCAACTGCCAACAGCTGCTGGCCACTCTCTGGTACGACGGCTTCCCCGGATGGCGGCGGAAGCACTGGGCGGTGAAACTCTTGACCTGCATCACCATCGGCCTGCTCTTCCCCGTCCTTTCCGTGGCCTACCTGTTGGCCCCCAAGAGCAGGCTGGGACTGTTCATTAAGAAGCCATTCATCAAGTTCATCTGCCACACGGGCTCCTACCTGACCTTCCTCTTCATGCTGCTGCTGGCCTCGCAGCACATCGTCAGGACCGACCTGCACATGCAGGGGCCTCCCCCCACCGTCGTCGAGTGGATGATACTCCCCTGGGTTCTAGGTGAGTCAGCAATGCAAGGAAGTTTCAAAAAGCGTGGCGCGCGGGGGGGGGGGAGGTCTGCAGGAGAAGAACAAGATTGAAGTCCAGCAGTGCCTTGGAGACCCACGAGATTTCCCAGGTAGGAGCTTCATAGGCAGATTCAGGTGGGGTTGCGGCGTTG
>NW_015236940.1:0-665 GCF_001447785.1 Gekko japonicus | reverse complement strand
TTGGGCCTTAGACAAATGGCATTGGAAGGTGTTCGTCTCGCGGTCCGACTTGCATTTGCTTAATTCAGGGACCTCCGTTCGTGCTCCCTGTCCCAAGGTCTGTGACAGGACCGAAGTATGAATGATCCCTCCCTCCCTATCGAAATAACTGGCTATGGTGTGTCTAGAAATTCTGGCTTGCATTCCATCTCACTTGTACGTCGGGAACGTGCCTTCGCGCGGACCTCTGGACAAAAGGCAGAGCTACAGGGTACAGAAAGATAAACCGGATTCGTTCAGAAAGCCAGAGGGTTGCAGGGTGGGGGAGCGGATGGAAATGGCAGCTGGAGAACCCGGTCTGAAAACTCTGGATCTCTCTCCAAACTTTGCCGAAGGTGTTCTCATGCGAAGGTTGCCCTCGACGCTGGCTCTTCTGACAGCAGCGGTGTGGTCAGTTCCTCTTGCTCCCGCTCCAATGGAAGGACCCTCCTCTGTTTCTAACCGGTTGCCTTTTGAGGGACCACTCACTCAGCAGGCCGTGGTTCCGGTGCCTTTGCAGTTCAGGTTAACAGCCTAGGGCCAGTCCTCGCAACTCCCCCCATCATCTGAACAGGAACCCAAAAAATAGGCTTCCCGGAGGTTGCTGATCTAAGAGAACGAAAGGCGGCAGCACGGAGCACTCAATT
>NW_015236939.1:0-665 GCF_001447785.1 Gekko japonicus | reverse complement strand
TGCACTCAGCCATAACCAGGCATGCTAACATGTCTATTTTCAGTTCCTGTAGGTTCAAAGAAATAGGTATGGGTCATCAGGCATAGCCTTGTGTTTTGATCTTGTGCCTATGCATAATCTTCTGGCTGGGACAGCAACTTGGACTTTGGGGACCATCTGCACATCACCTGGTTGGGACACAGCTCTCCTTGACACCATCTCAAGCTGGGTATTCCAGCAGGGTCTTTGGAATGCCGTCATCATCCAGCTCAGTGAGAACAACCTTTCTGCCTCCAAAGGAGTCATACTGGCAAGGACTACGGCTGCTGATCTGGAGACCCTTCATTCAAGGCTCCTTGAAACAATGCAGAGTCTGGACTGCTGGAACTCCAGGAGTGGCAGGGAGCAATTTCACCAGGTAAAGTAGATTTAAGGAAGATCTGCAAAGCTGCATCACAGGTCATAGAGACTTTTGGAGGTTGAATCATTAGATACCCAGACACTACATTCAGGCAAACAGCCCTCTTCAAGGCTGATAGGGTGAATCTTTCTGAATGGGTAATGGACATCCATAGTATTCTTGATGGGCTTTTGGGTTGGCTGCAGGTGTAGGAGCATTGCCAGGAGCAGGGCATAGGAGGTTGCACCACTCTGTGGTAAACCCCAAAAGACCAACAGGAACAACA
>NW_015236938.1:0-665 GCF_001447785.1 Gekko japonicus | reverse complement strand
TGAGTATTTAAATTTAAATGTACATTTCAAAAAAATAAAGTTGGTTGTGATGAAGTTTATAACCGAAGCTGTTGTCACGCATTTACATACTATTTATTTCAAGTTGGCAAACTTACTACATTTTATGCATCTAGCCATTGTTAGCAAAGTGCTGTCAAATTATAGCATGATGATTTTGGGGTAATGATTGCTGAGTGAATAAAAAAAGAGCTGATGCTTATCTGCTATACGTAATTATGAATAATTTCTAAAGCTTTCATTTTTCATTAGCAGTTCTAGTACTGAAGGCTTGATGATTCTGTAATTTGTATATGCAGTATGATGATGCAGTACATCAGAACTGTGGCCCAAATGTAGTTGCCCCAGTCCAGCCAAGGAAAGTCTGGAAGCAGGCTTCTGTACATGGATTACTGGGTGTGATCCATGTGTTTAAAAGAGTGTATTGTGGAAGGGAAACCCTTTGCACTGATTCAAATGCTCAGTGAATTTGGGCTGTGTTTCTGGACGGAGTCCAGCAGATGGTTGGCTTTGGAAACATTGGTCACCTGTCTGTGAGGCGGCTGAATCCAGGATCTACCTTTGCTGCCTCAGCAGGTGATTAAAATTCTCCTTGTATAGAAATACTCATGTGCAGCAGCTGATGTGTGGCATGCTACTGCACATGC
>NW_015236937.1:0-665 GCF_001447785.1 Gekko japonicus | reverse complement strand
ACCTTGATGGACCAAGGATCCGATTCAGTCATAAGGCAGTTTCATGTGCGTTCCGCTTCCAAGAGCTGACAAGATTGGGCTAGTCTGGGGCCATCCGGTTCAGGGAGCCACAGAGCGATAGGTGTGTAAAAGACACTCTCTGCCTTATCACAACCCCCTTCGCAATCCAGCGCTGGATTTTCTGTTCTCCCACCGCCTCAGACCTCCTCTCTTGCCTCTGTAGACTGACCACAGCCAGCAAGAGTTTTCCCAGGACCCCCATCGTCAGTCCTCTTGAGGACCTTGGATCTCGCACCATACCTGGAAAGAGAGCTTGGCCGGGCTCCGGGGGGCAATGGGGCTCAGGGTGCTCCAGAAATGGATGGTGGGGGGCAGGGAACTCGGGGTGAGCAAGACCGGCGTCTGCAAAGAAACACAAAGGCATGTCAGATCTGGGACAGAAAGAAAACAAATACACTTCCGAGGGACTATAGGCTAAACTGCCGAGGCTACCAGTTTGGTTTCTTTTCCCCCTTCCTTTATTGCAAGAAGACAGAAGTCAAGATTAATGGATTAAACAACAAAAAAACATCCCTCTTTCTCACGGGACTCCTTTCCATTGTCGTCACCCCACCTGGGAATAGTCGGGCCTCTAGGAAGTGGATGCGGTTTTAAGAGGTTTAAAA
>NW_015236936.1:0-665 GCF_001447785.1 Gekko japonicus | reverse complement strand
TCCAGCCTCTGTGTCTTTGTTAGGTGGCCCACAATTGCTGGTAAAAAGCTGTTTTAGATTGGAGGAAGCCTCTAATCAAGGGAAAACATTGAGTCAAACCTTTGTAAGCAAGCTTAACAAACAAACGAGGAAAAGCCACCCAAGGTCACAATAAGAGAAGAGGAGAGTATGAACACATCCTGAATGAATCCATAGTCTTTTGGGGAAACTTGATCCATAATCACCAACCTTTTTATCTCTTCAAAGCTTCTGAAGAACCCTAGCATTTGTAGGAATAAAGTTTGTAAATTACTGTCTTCAAATACTGCAATCCTCTATTGCTGGAGTATGACAAGAATCCTGAAATTTCCTGTGTCCATAAATCAGCATGAATACATGCTTCTGTAATGAACATACAGCCAATGAACCAGGATCTGTAGTGACTGACAATGATAGCTACCTTAGAAAAAAAAATTCTAAAGGTGCCTCACCATCCAAGAACATCCAATATTTTTCACATACAGAATTCATTTTTGTTTTAGTCTATAAAAATATACTATTTGCAAATGCTAAGACAGTGTCTTTCCTAAATAAACATTTTTGCTAACAAAAGCTCTCTCTCCTCTCTTCAATGGCTGTATGTACACATCATTTATATTTCCCCCCACTTTTTGGCCTTGGGGCAG
>NW_015236935.1:0-665 GCF_001447785.1 Gekko japonicus | reverse complement strand
CCACAGCTTAGAGGGAGCATTGAATATGAAATGTGCATCATTTGGGGTGGGGGGAGTGTTCCCAGCCCCCTCTCTTGATATTTGGGGGGTGGGTGGTAGCAAAGCACCCCGAGACTGAATTTTGGGTGGGTGGGCGCGTCGCTGGGATGCCGGCTTTTCCCCCCGCTGAGCTAGGCTGTTGCCTGGTTATCAAAACTCACTGCCTTTGATGTTTCTCAGATGTTTGGCCCACGCAGGAACCTTAAACTTCATCTCCGAGTCTCGCTGGAGGCCAAATCTGGTGAGCCTCTCCTTTGCATTGTGACGCCAGGCTCAAAGTGTTCCTTCTAAGGTCCTCTGGGGCAGAGACCTGCTTTGGTTTCTGGCATGACCGAGTCAGGTGCCGTGAGGGCACAGACCTGGCAGGTTGGCTGAAAGCACAGGGCCCACTGAGGGGGCATTCTCCCTGCGGCATCTGAGTGGCAACGTCGGCAAAAGGCACTCTGCGATGGCTTGGCCAAAGAGGGGCAGGAGGTGCCCTCTTAGGGGCTGCCGCGTCTCCGGCCAGAGGAAGGCCGCCTTCACCAGGGATGCTTTGAGGCCAACGCTGACCACCTGCGGCCCAGTTTTCCTGCTGGAAGGACTTGGGGAGGGGGCGTGGCTTAGTGGCAGAGCACCTGCTTGGC
>NW_015236934.1:0-665 GCF_001447785.1 Gekko japonicus | reverse complement strand
GGTTGTATTATTTATATGTGTTGGGGAGGAAATTCAGAAGTATGCCAGTAGGTCCCCGACAGGTACAACAAAATTGGTAAAATTTCAACTTGTCATTTGATGATCTCCCTACTAAGTCCTGAAGTAGCCAAGACTTATTTGAAACAAAACACAGCATTTTTGAAGGCAATGGGACTTTGTGGAGATTTGGGGTTATAGATGGATAGTGAGTGTATAAATATTGACTGGACTGCTGTGATATTTATTCTGGGATGGGCAAATATGCTCTTTTATTATTTGTTGTGTATTTTTAATATGGGCTTAACATTTTTGTTAGCTCCACAAATTAACTATTCTTTAAAAAAATTAAAATAACTATCACTCACAGCTCTGAAGGATGCCTCTTGGGCTTAGATTTGGGGGGGGGAGATTGGGCATGTATATCAAGTTTTCTGTCTGTGCAGATGCTAAGGAGATGATAGCACAAGATTTTCCATAATAAAGTCTATTTGTCAAGCCATGTAACTTTTTAATGGCCTTCATGTAAGGATAAAATAGGCATTAACCTTTTCCTATCTCAAAGAAAATATATTCATATTATAAACTGTAAGGTCCCATTATGCACACGCAGCTGCGGGAGAAGAATTCTGTGTGTTCCAACCTATATTCTAAAGCCACCTGGTGGC
>NW_015236933.1:0-665 GCF_001447785.1 Gekko japonicus | reverse complement strand
AATCCAATCTCTTCTCTTTTCTTCTTCTCCTTCCCTGTACCCTCCTATCTGCTTCTGAGTTCTGACCCACCTTTTTTTTGCATCTTGCTCTCTTCTCTCTCCCTTTCCCTCAAGTCCCTGTAATTATCTTGCTGCCTTCCCCACTTTTCCTGTGTTCAAATCCCTCCATTAAGATCACTCCTGCTAGGGTAACTGACAGCTGCATGGCTGGCCTGAGATTACCTTGCAGCTTCTTAATTATCAGATAATCTTTCCTTTTGGACAGTCAGCAAGACCCAACACTCCTTTGTCCATACAAGGGTAGAATCTGTAATTCTGCAAATAGGAAAGGGATTGGTCTGCTTGCCCTAATTACGGGAAGAAATGCAGACAATACCAGAGAAGGCAGTTTCCCTTTCAGCAGTTCCCGTCACTCCCCCACTCTACCCACACTGCACCTTCCACCATCCTCCCACCCTCACCGATGTACAAGTTCCATTTTCCCCTCATTGTTTTAATTTTTTTTAAAAAAATTGGCAAGTGGCATGAGTCTAGAAGTATGAGACTATCACTAGTCTCGGAGGGCTGAATAAAATATAAAATAAATAAAATTCAGCGGCGGTGGAAGCGGAATGGCGAAGCGGCGGAGCGGCAGCAAGGTTGGCGAAGTAAGCCCTGGTGGCCAG
>NW_015236932.1:0-665 GCF_001447785.1 Gekko japonicus | reverse complement strand
CCATGCCTGACAATTCCCTCTTAGGCATAAGAGTCCTATCTTTCTTTGCCAATGGTCACCCTGAGAAACACAGTTCAGCCCCTCAGGTACTGGCATTCAGCTCCTTTAGCTACGAGAGGTCCATGTCTGGGTTCCTGTGGTTCATTGTCACATTGCTGGTATGCTATATCAGGCTTGCTTTGTTGAGACTCCAGGGGTAGGCTTTATTTACATTGGGGACACATTTCCCTTCCATCAGTTTCCATGGGATATAACTGAAGTTTACTCCACCGTCAGTGATTCCTTGTTGACACCAGGCCTGGAAAAGTTGGCAGCTTTCAACAAGGGATTTCTGAAGGCGGTTGCTCTGTATGTCTGTGTGTGTGTGTTGATTGACAGGTAGTGTTCTCCTCTGGTGACTGCTTTCTACTATGCAATTTCAAATAGCCATTTGTATCTGCTCTGCTTTTTTAGAGTGTATCTTTTTGAAAGTTTTTAAAATTGTTAATAAGTTACAGCTCTTGTGATAGTTATGTGTAATGGTGAGGGTTTAAAAAAAATTAACAAAAGCAGCATTGGGAACTGGGGTGCTGTGAATTGGAGTGGAGATGTAGCCAAGGGGGGCTTAATCCTTTCTCTGCCAGATATTTTTGCCTCACTCAGGCCCTGTTCATACGAGGCGTTTT
>NW_015236931.1:0-665 GCF_001447785.1 Gekko japonicus | reverse complement strand
AAACTGCACAAAGCTACTTCTCTACCCAGAAAGAAAGTTCATCACTAAATGCAGCAGAAACTTCACTCAGCAGAACCCAAGGACAGTATTCCTACATGTAAAGTGAACAATATATTTGTCTTGCAAGATAATCTGCTTTAGTGCTTTAAGATTTTAATCCCATTTCCAAAAGTGATTTACATATTTATTGAAATTACAGGAGCTGAAATTATCACAATCCCATCAGTAACTTCTCAGATTTAAATGCAGGGCCTTTCTTAATTTCTTTACGTATTCCTGTTTCAGGACACACTGAGGGTGGTATGACCAATTTCCAAAAGACCATGTTGGTCATCTAAGAACAGTATAGTGTGTAAATCCAACTCTGTTTGACCAGCGGGCTGACCTCATCAAGACAGTTGGCTGGGAATGAACCATTTAAATGTAGTAGTAAATCAATGTCAAGCTCAAAGAACTGCCAAAGCCTAACTAATCCTTCATAGTGAACACTTCACTTCCCATTAGAAAAATCACATATACAGCAATCAAGTTTACAGAAAGCTGTCTAACTGACTGTCATGCTTGCTCTAATTGGAGGAATTGGCTAAGTTACTGGACATTTAACAAAATACATATTTTTAATGTCAGTATTTTGTAGTAACTGCTTGTTTCAACCCAGACTGTGG
>NW_015236930.1:0-665 GCF_001447785.1 Gekko japonicus | reverse complement strand
CCCCAAAATAGCCCTGAATATATATGTCATTCACTTTGGTTTCATATGCAGCCAAGTACTAAAGCTTGAAAGGAATAAATTTCACAAGAGAAGAAATGGTCTAGATAGATAGCAGCTGTAGATAAGGAGTAAAAAGTAAGCTATTCCTCCACTAAAGATTTCTTATAGCATGTCTGCCTTTGCGACATGAACTAAAGCTAGCACAGAGAAATGCAAGCATGTCACTGACTAGTATTTATATGTCAGGAAGTTATATGCACAAAAGTTTGGCTTGCTGTTCTCTTCATAATAACCCCCATTGTAGAAGAGACTTGCCAGGTTTAAGCTAAAGAGCAATTTGTGTGTCTGGCATTGAGAACTGTGCACCTGGTGGTCTCCCACAGAAACATGATTCTTCTTTGAATTTTTTCCACTTTATTATTCTTCCCTAATGAGGCTCTTTGTCCATTCATTAACTCATCCAATCAGACATTCATTCATTATCTGATAAGCATTATAATTGGGGGGGGGAAGAGAAGTGGTGGGTTTGCAAGGATATGATGGTGGGGGAGGAACCAGCCTACTTTTAAATTCAGCGTTACTCAAAAGAGTGGCCTTAGGTGATTAATTAGAATTAGACTATCAATAACTTTTTCATTAATTACTGATCTCAATTTGTTTAAAAC
>NW_015236929.1:0-665 GCF_001447785.1 Gekko japonicus | reverse complement strand
CTTGATACCAATGACTTAAGCTACTTAGCAGGAGGTTTAGTAAACTTGCCTTTCTAAAGACTTTTAATCAAAGGCATCCAATACCTGGGAGATTTCTCCCATTCTAGTATTATTAATAAACCTGAGAATTTCCCAAACATGCAACTGAACAAGAAGCAGTAACTAAGAATTCTATGAGACTCTTCAAGTACATAGGAATCTCACAACTTTGAAATTCAAATGCTCTGTGGTCTTCTGCTGACAAGGGAACAAACTGAAATGAACAAGAAAAACAAATACAAGTAAGTGGATTTAACACAAACATTGTATTAAAACATTTTTTATCTTATAACGAATGCCTTTTTTAAAAAGAAAAAGCCTCCAAGATCAAAGTTGCATCAATTATCATCTCCTTTCAGGAACCCTTGATATGTCTCCGACAATTACCTATTCATTCAGCTAAGATAAACTAAATAGAATTAACAGCACATTGATTTAAACTACCGTAACTCTGCAAAGAGCTGCAGTGCAAAGTCGGTACATTACTCATTATACTAATTTCCTTGTTAAAATATATTTCATTTTCATTATATAGTGTTTTATTCAATAGGGAAACCCCTAGAATAAAAATAAATATTCAAAGAAATTAAGAAAAAAATTATTCAGCATTAAATATAAAACAGGTG
>NW_015236928.1:0-665 GCF_001447785.1 Gekko japonicus | reverse complement strand
TGGCTTAGAGACTGTTCTGTAAGAAGTTCTTCATTTTACAAATGTTTTAAACCATTCCTTATTCTCCTAGTCTTTATCTGTGGACCCAGAGATATTTGAGGAATGAGCAGGTGATGCTTTTCGTGGCAAGGATATCAACAGGATCCTCCGCTTATTGCGGCATATCAAGCCATTGTGAAAGGTACACTACAAAAGCAAACCCTGGTTGAAAACTTGGCAACTCTACTTCTGCATTAAGCTCCTATCAAAGACCAAACACAATCAAAAGACGCACACATCTCACCAGGCTGCAATATATGGAGAGTAAGGAGAGTACACCTAGCTTGATTACATTTTTTTAACAATAGCTTCACATAACACTGAACAGGAATAGTGACAGAATGGAAACCTGCAAGGAAAGAAGATAGATTGCAACCTGTTGAGATATCTGTAAGAAGTTTAAAATTAAAGTTGTCAATCCTCTTTTCTTTCAACACACATGGACACTTTTCAGATAAATTGAAAAATCCTTCATTCATATTACCAATTCCTCTTTTGTAACATTTATTAAGTTGCTCAGAATTTATTTTTAAAATAAAGCCTTATTCCTATAGCAATGATCAGTCACAAATCGACAGAAAAAAACAGAACCCTGTTGTGCTGGTTGTTGTTGTTCAGTCGCACAG
>NW_015236927.1:0-665 GCF_001447785.1 Gekko japonicus | reverse complement strand
TGTAGGTATGGCCCCATTCCCTCAGGAACGTCTGCCCCTGCAGCACGAAGAACGCCAGCTTCTTGGGGGTCCAGTTGAACGTAGCTTCTAGTGCTTCTCTCGGCCTGGCTGGCGTGGGTGGTGGCCCAGGCTCGGGTGCCGGTTAGGGCTGTGGTGCTGGGCCCACTGGAGGCCTTGCTGGTCCCATGGGAACCTGCTGGGCCAGGGCCCCTCCCATGGCCTGGAGCTCTTGCTGCGAAGCCTCCCGGATAATGTCCGGGAGGTCCACCAAAACGGCCCGGGTGTTCCGCCGTGGTTCATCCAGCTCACATTGAAGTTCCTGCCAGGTCAGCTCAATCTCAGTTTCTTTGGCTAGCACCTCGGCTACTCGTAAGCGGTCAGGGTCATCGTGGAATGATCTCGAGACCCTTCTCCAATCGTCCTCCAGCCGATTTCGCCAAATCCTCGGTCCGGGTGTCAGCAGCCAATCAGGATCGTCCCATCTGAGGGGCACGGGCTGAGGTTCGTGGGCCGGTGCTGAGGTTGTCGCCTTCTTCGCTCATCACGGCAGTGGTGTGATAGGTTGAGGTAGTGAGGAGTTCTGATACTTTGTCAGACTCCTGCACAAACTCACTCTCAGCAACACTCCTCTATTAATGATTTGTTTATTGAGATATGTAGCTGTG
>NW_015236926.1:0-665 GCF_001447785.1 Gekko japonicus | reverse complement strand
TCTTAACCACTACACCAAATAGTCTTATAAGCAACATCCAGCATGTCCAGGTAGTGTCTTATAAGAAAGACAACATAAAAAGTGGAAATAGTCATCGCAATGGTAGCTTGAGATAAGAAGTTGTATACTGGCAACAGCAATGAGGAGATATCAGAAGAGGATAAATGTATGGAAAGATGCAGTTCCTTGGCTTCTCTTCTAAAGGTAGTCCTATTGACCTTAGGTGAGCAGATGTAGAAAATTGCCTGGTCAAACAAAACTTCGGTTTATCAAATACCCATGTCCCAAACTGCTCAACCACTATGTAAAGGCTATCAAACACACACACCACAGCCTCCCCTGAGAAGTGCTTAAGACATGGGAAAACATCATGTTGCTAACATTGGTCAGATCATTTAGACCATTTCCCAAAGGCTCCATGGCACCAGTTAGAAACCTGAGACAGGAGGCCAAGGGTTTGTGACACTTAATTGCATCCCAGAAGACTGTGGGTTGGTTCTGCAGTTTTTCTCACATGAGATGGTTGCCTTCTGTCCACCAGGCTCTAATGTTGGTTACCTGATTCCCTTGGGGTGTAAAAATCTAAAGGCCATTTGGTCGCTGCATTACTCCCCTTTCATCAAAATCCATAACCAATCTGAAGAAGAGATCAGATTTATATCCCA
>NW_015236925.1:0-665 GCF_001447785.1 Gekko japonicus | reverse complement strand
ACATATTTATTTACCTATGTACATACATACTATTCACTAAGAACTGTCATAGGGAAAAGCAGAAATCAACACAAAATAGTGGTCATTTATAAATATTTGTTGCTCTTCATTTAGTCTAATATTAAATAAAATAATTAAAACAGTATAAATTGCAGGTGCTCATTGTTCAGTCTGGAATACTATGAAATGTAGAGCATGTACCAATTAGTACACATATACCTTTTAGTTGCAGGTAGAGACCTATCTTCTCCACCTTCCTTATGCCTTCATTAATCAATATTTACCCATTTTCCTGGTCTGTAGTTCTTGTAGCCCTGAAAATCCTCTTGAACTATACCTTGATGGTATTGCGAACTTCAGTCTGTAAGAATAAAAATGGTTAGATGTGATTACGAATTTTTATATTTCACTGTCTCTGCTCAAGGCAGTTACTCAATTCAAATAACTATGGAGTCATGGGACTGGGTGCAGCAATCTGACTGGATGCAGCAATCTGTGGACACAGGAAGTTCAGTGGGCTGCCTCAGGAATGCGAAGGCAGAAAAGTTCCATTCTGTTAATGGAATTGCCTTTTTTCCATTATGGAAAGTGAACTCTAGAACTAACCCACTGTGTTTAACATAGGATGCACTGCATTTTTAATTTTCAAACGAGGGAAAGATTCA
>NW_015236924.1:0-665 GCF_001447785.1 Gekko japonicus | reverse complement strand
CACCTTGCTACTTGAGAGCATAAGGCAAGCTCCGCAGGATCAGAACAGCGAGTCCAGTAACCTGTTTTCACACACTGGCCAACCAGTTCCTCTCTTGCAGGGTCAACAAACAGGACATAAAAACCAAGGCTGCCCCCTGTGTTGCCTCCCAGCACTGGGTCTGAGAGGTCTGCTGCCTCTATAGAGGTTCCCTCCAGTCACCATGGCTGGTTGCCATTGATGGACCTCTCTGTGAAACTGTCTGATTCCCTTTAGAAATCTTGATAACCTGGACCAACATTCAGGCAAGCTAAAATCCATTGTGGGTGGGTAGGTGGTGGTGGTGGTGGATAATTGCTTTAACTTTAAAGAAGGAGAACCGATGGGAGATATTTTTGGAGAAATGCTGGGTTGCCCATTACAGCCTAGACATCTAACCTATACAAAAATAGTTGACGTGCAACCGCGTGGATCAGACGTGGTGGAACTCTATAGACGAGGCAATAAATATATTTTTTATTATTATGAAAGGATTGTTATTGGTCCAAGTTGGCCTGTGTTTCTTAATGGTACAGAAGGTGTCTCAGATCTTATCTGCCTACATACATGAAGCTCCCTTGAACTGAATCAGATCCTTGGTCCATCGGGGTCAGAATTGTCTCCTCAGACTGGGAGCAGCTCTCCAG
>NW_015236923.1:0-665 GCF_001447785.1 Gekko japonicus | reverse complement strand
GGGCCAATCACTTGATCTAACCAAGTTCACAGGATTTTTGTTGTGAGGATTAAATTTTATGAGAAAGGAACACTGTCCCCAGACTCTTTGAACACAACAAGTAAGCATAGAAAAACTCCTGCCTCTATTGAGACTTTAGGCAATTCATGTATTTAAAAAATGAAAGTCTGATTTAGCTTTTGGTTTCGAAAATGACTAAACCATGGTTGTTTGTTTGAAACCTTCTTGATCATGATCTCAACACTATCAGAAAGCTGTCAAAGAAATGGAGTTCTGAAAATCTTTGAGCAGAGGATAAAGGCTACTTAGTTGATGCTGCTAAAAGATTAAAAACAGATGGGAAGAATATTGCAGGTCAGAAAGGCAAGGAAAAAGAAAACCAGACACAGTGAATAGCTGAAAGCATTCCAAGGAAAGATGTGTTTGTTTTCAAAAGAAAGGTGAAGATGAATTGACTCTTATAGTCATGTCAGCTTGATCAATGGTAAGGAATAAGGAGGAAGATGAAGTATCTTTTCAAAGAACAAAACATTTGGTTCAGTTTAGGAAAGGTGTGTTGTTTAAAAAAATTAACTGAATATTTCACATTTGTGTCCATGTGTGAAGCTGAAATCAAAGTCAAAGGAATAGAATCTCCTTAATCTAATGGATCAAGTACAATGTAG
>NW_015236922.1:0-666 GCF_001447785.1 Gekko japonicus | reverse complement strand
TTCTCCAACTATCTGATCTGATACTTGATTAGAAGTGTGTACTTCACTTTTCTCCCTGGCTTGACATTGTCCCCCCACTCCTTTATAATATCCTCACTACAACAGCCCTGTGAAGTAGGTTCAGCTAAGAGAGCGTGAGAGGCTCAAGGTCAGCCAATTTTTCTCTTTTGCCTCGTAGGCAGCCCTTAGCAACTGGAGGGAGAGCTGTCCAGATAGCTTCAAATTCTGCCTCTAATGATTCAATCCTCTGGAATTCAGATGCAGCCTGAAGTCCACAAGTTTGGCAAAATATTTATGATTGAGCAAGGAAGCTTGACGGCAACAATGACTCTCAAATGCAATTTTGGATCCCTGCAAAAAGCGGGTTTCTGAAATAATGAATGAGCCAGAAGCCAGCTTACGCTGAATCAGACCGGCCACTCCTGGACTCTTAACCTTGAATCCCAAACCCAGCTCTTAAAATCTTGAATCTTGCCTGGTTCCCTCAAATCTGGAATCTCTCCAGAGCAACATCAGTAGACTCAACCAAGCCTACGACCCCCTATTTTAAAGTAAACAAGCCTCAAATTTGTGTAGAACGTCCTGCAACTCAGTTGCAGTATTTGCTATGGGTAGGATCAGGGTTAAATAGAATGCTACTTGCTGTTTTATACTTTATCACCCTCA
>NW_015236921.1:0-666 GCF_001447785.1 Gekko japonicus | reverse complement strand
ATTTTCCTGGTTAATGTCCACCACCAGTCCCAGCAGTGGCGCATGGGCTTCTCTGCTAGGATGGCTTATTACTGAGTACAGTCATAGGTGCATGTGTCACTTCCTCTTGCACCACTGCCAGCCAGGTTCAAGTGAAGCAGACCCTGCAGCACTGCCTCATACAGGCCACTCAGCTTGAATTCAACTAGTGCCACAGACAGTGGACATATGCTTACCCATTGTCTCCTCCTGTACCACTGCTGGCCAGGCATTAGCAAAGTATCCAACTGCTTTTAACATCCCGAGTACACTTTGCCAAAACCCGAATCACCAAGCAAACTCATTAGGGTTGGAAGTGATCTCAAGTTGAATATACCATCCAACACTTCACAGATGAATATGGGTACACTCTTTTAACACTCCAATCCTCATGCCAAGGATAAGTCCCCAACCTCACCAACCTCATATACCCATTATACATTGCTGTTCTGTTCCATCTGCTATAATTTATTCTCATTTACCATTTAATAGTTTGTCCCCTGCTGTTTTAAGACCCAAAGTGCTCATTCAATAGGTCAAAGAACATTCTAGGGCAAGAAAGACAGCGTACAAAAGTCTGCTTCATGGTTTGGTGTTAGGAATGTTGTTCTAAGGGTTCCCCAGTAGCATTAATGAGGGCCAAGCTAG
>NW_015236920.1:0-666 GCF_001447785.1 Gekko japonicus | reverse complement strand
TGTCTACATCTGTCCACATTTTAAGCTAAAGCATGTTCTCTAGTCCTGATTTCCCTGTTTAAGTGGCTCACCTGCAACATTTTTCAGCATTAACATTTTTGCAGAGATTTTGTTGATAAAACATAATTTTGTAAATCTCCATTTCCAAAACATGACTTTGTAAATCTCCCGTTTTTACTTGTGTACGTGTATATTTGAAAGAAGGAAGCAGCACTCCTTTTCTAACATTGTAAGAGTATTTCATAATAAGCTGCAGTACCTTTTACAATAAAAGATAAGAGTACATATTAGGTCCACTTTGTTTCGTTTTTTCCTTCAAACATTTGTAAAACGAATGCCACAATTCTTTTTCCAATAGCATCCAAGGGGCTCCCTCTCTCTTCGGAACCAAAGACTGCACTGCAGACTCTTTCATCACTGGATATATGAGGAGGCTGTCAGTAGTGTCTACTGAATGACAGCAGCATCCAGGTGCTCAGTAAAAAGTCCCAACTGACAGTGATGGAGCTTCTCCATGCATGCAACATATGTATTCTAGCATCAAGCTTTGGCTCGCAGTCATTAGGCTTATTCGTCTAACTAGAAAAAAACAGCCAGGATTATTCTACCTTCTTTTACCATTGCAGCAATTTTTACTATTTAACACTGGGGCTAATGACTTTTTTT
>NW_015236919.1:0-666 GCF_001447785.1 Gekko japonicus | reverse complement strand
AAGGGTGTAACTCTGCTTAGGATTCCACTATACCTCAGTGGAACTTCTGAGTAAACTTGCCTTTGAAGGGTTCCTTCAAAATACACTATAGCCTTAAACAAATAATCACCTATATGGTGCAAGCAGTCCATAGGCTGAGTTCTGTGCAGTCTTAAAGGCTGGCAGAGATGGATTTTGCCTATCTTCTCCCACCCCAGTGGCTGCCTGTGAGCCTTGAAAAGGTAATGCCAAGTACTGGGGTAACTTTTTGAATGAAAAGCTGTACGACATAGGCTACTGGTCTGAGAAGGGAAAACTTACCCTTTCTACCTGTTCTGTCAGTGGGATCTGCAGGTAAAAAAGGGTGAGACGAATAATTTTACTCACTTTATCTTCCTCACTGTGCATGGCTTTCCTCCCAACCCTTGGTAGCCCCCTTTTTGATGTTCATGCATGGCAGCTGGTAGAAGAGGGTTGGAAGAAAAACCTTTTTCTGCCAACATCTTACTCAGGCACTGCTTAGAATTCAGTCCCATGAAAAACTTTTTTTACAGCAGTCTCTTCTACACCACTACTAGGCATGAAGGTGAAAGTGCAAAGGAAGCCTTTGGCTGGAGTCTTTCAGTTTGCTGTATTTCCATTTAATGAGTTTATAATTGTGGTAAATGTTACTGTTGCAAATAAGAA
>NW_015236918.1:0-666 GCF_001447785.1 Gekko japonicus | reverse complement strand
TGTCAGCAGTGAAAATGAAGAGGAGGCAGCTGGCTGGCTGGGCCTTCGCTCAACATGGCGTTCTCCAGCCAGTGAATAATTGGAACCGAGTGCCATTTCTCTGGGTTACAGAGATAGTTCTTCCCTCTCTTTCTCTCTTGTCTGTCTAGAAGTCAAGGGTAGTTTCCAGACAGAATGCTTTCTCTTCCTGTGTTCTCTTATTTATTGCGCTGGGAGTGAAATGTCTTGATGGCTTGTCAACGAGGTTTCAGAGAGCCATGTATCTCAGATGAACAGGTTTGCGGACTGAAAATAGACTCCAGCTCCCATTCCCCCCGCCCGGCTATCTTCTAATTTTGTGCGGCCTGTGGCCATATTCGACAAATCTTCTAGTTTGAACAGCCCCACTGACACCCGCAGGGCTGGTTCGAAGAACATAGCCATGCATTCACATCCCTGAAAGAAATAATTGTGTGATTCTCAATGCAGTGTTTGCTACGGAGCTAAAAAAGAGCAGAGTATAAATCCTGTCCCAGTTTTGTTTGTAAGCAGATTAAAACAGTAAACACGAAACAGATGTGTGCTGTCGCTATTGTGGACACCTGGGTTTCACTGAATTGCTCTCTTGGTATTTTCTTCCTACCATTTACAGGAAGTATTCTTGTAACCAATGCTCCCTCTAAGCTG
>NW_015236917.1:0-666 GCF_001447785.1 Gekko japonicus | reverse complement strand
CTACTGACTCTTTATCTGTGTTCAAGCATGTAACAGAAATTGTGGATTGGGTCAATAATTTCCATATGTTTAAGTCCTCATCTGATCATATGACAACAAGGATAATTAAACAGTTTTCTAAAATCACTAGAGATGACAAAACATGACAGACAAAAGGACCCAAGCCAGGAGTGTGGGGGCAGAACCAGTCCTGTCCCAGTCCAAAAACAAGAACATGGGTTCATGCACAGGAAGCCACAAGGGAGCAATTTCAAAGAATGGAAGGTCTATGCATATCTCCTACGCCCTATCCAGACTCTCTCATCTCCTGCACAATGCAATTTCCTTGCACTCCAACCAGGAGTAACCTGAGCAGTTTAACGGAAAGGAAGGTCTCTTGAGGGGGCTAAGGGAGGCACACACAGACTGCCCAATCCCCTACACTGCTACACACCTGCTAATGCACTTGTGTTGAGAGGGAGAGGAAGAAAAGCCTCACTTGCAAGATTCTGTGCCTGAGAGATGCACCTACGTTAGACCATATCAGGCCCAATGTTCATCCCTTCCAAATCCACGGATAGTGCTTGTTTACTTTTTGGGGAGCGATCCAGCTCAGTTAAGCTCTACACATTTCATTCAAGCCCAGTGGAATTTAAACAGGCCTGGTCTACACTTGCAGCAGAATGA
>NW_015236916.1:0-666 GCF_001447785.1 Gekko japonicus | reverse complement strand
TTTTTTCTTGTCATTTTAAAACCAAAAGCTGGCTACCCTGGTTGTAAAATTATCTCCTGTCTTGCACTCATTAACTGGAACGCTAGACATGTAATTTTGCCCCAATATCTTCTCCGTGTGCTGTTTTCCTCATTAGGAATGCTCCCTAGACTGTGTTTTAGAGGGGGGGAAACCAACCATCTTTTAAACAAACAGAGTTTCTGCTTCTTATACCTCCCTGTATGCAAAGCAAGTAAACTGACTATGGGAGAGGACTTCAGCTTCTGCCAATCAATATATAGCGCTGTAAATCAAAAACAGAAAAAGTAAATGGGAAAATCTTGTTTGGCAGGAGGATGAATTCAGGATTCTGGTTGGAGGACATCTCTGTCAGGCACATGTCTCTTGACTCCCTCTCTCCTTTTGCTAGTCCCTTCCCCCAACTCTTCTTGCCAGGGACAATGGAACCAGACAGTCAGGCTCTGGAACAAAGGTCAGATTGGAAGGCTTCAGACCATTCCAAATGTTAGAAATCATTCCATTAGGATTCAGAGGATTTGCAATGTTCACAAATAAGAGCGCTTCATGTCACATCTTGATTAGTAAATTTCTGGCTGCACATTCCTAGCTGTAGCTTTATGATACCCTCCCCACCAGTTATTAACAATTACACATTCCTGGTGTGAA
>NW_015236915.1:0-667 GCF_001447785.1 Gekko japonicus | reverse complement strand
ACTCTTGAGAGTCCCTTGGACTGCAATAGCGACAGCGTTCGACGCTGCTGGGCACCGAAAAGCCGAAAGAAAGACGCAATTGTAACAACCACCCAGCCGGGGTATGCCACAAAATGAGCCTGAGACTACTTGGAGTTCCGGGGGTGTTAACGAGGTGCGAAGTTGCTTGTTGGGCGCCGTGGACGACTAACCCCCCACAAAGAGAACTGAGACGGGCGGAGCCGGCCTGGCCGACCGGAGCTTCAGTGCCTGCAGCCGGAGAATATCGTGGGCCTGTTCCCGAAACGAGCCCGAGCCTGAACGAGCCTGAGCCTACCTGGAGGTCCGGGGGTGTCTGCGAGGCGCGAGGTGGCTTGTTGGGCGCCGTGGACGACCAACCCCCCCAAAGAGAACTGAGACGGGTGGAGCCGGCCTGGCCGACCGGAGCTCCAGTGCCTGCAGCCGGAGACTGCCGTAGACCTGCCCCCGTCGTGGGCGGGGAGAGTGGAGGTGCTGCGGCCGGAGCCGGTGCGACTGGTGAGGCCGGTGTGTGCGGGCGACGTGGCTGGTGCTCAAGAGCAGCGACTGAGCAGCGGCCCCGAGGAGTGGATGCAGAGGCGGCCGTGTCCCTGGCGGTCGGGGGTGCGATGGCGTGGTTTTCCTCGGCGATAGGCCCGCAGACATCAGC
>NW_015236914.1:0-666 GCF_001447785.1 Gekko japonicus | reverse complement strand
GGATCTGGCAACCCAACCCCCCATCCCCTGCCAGTGGCCAGTTTGCACAGCGGCTTGGTTACCTGGTATTTTAAGATTTCTTTCACGCAGTGTTGTCGGTTCCCATCATCTCAGTTCATTCAGGAGGCTCCATACCGGGAAGACCAGTGTTATTCCCACGCCAAGGGAAATTGACTACAGTAATCTAAAGCGAGTAGCCACGTTTCCTCTTTGTCAGAGGGCTGGGATCCAAGCCGGAATCGCGCTTTGACGTCGGCTCGAGAGGAGTGTGTGTGTTTGTAGGAAGCGAGACTGCAGTTGGGAAACTCGGTCGCTGGCGGGAGGCGAGGCGACCTTCCTCGTCCCGTAACCCCGCCGGCTTTAAATGAAAGCCGGCAAGGTCCTAAAGCAGTGCGGGAAGGCGAATGCGTGCAAAAGCCACCGACTTTGGAGGGCATTTTATTATTATTATAATTTGTAGTTGTAGTAGTAGTATTGCATCGGCTTTTGTGCGTTGGAAACCTGTTGCCCCCCTCCTGGGTGGTGTTTTTTTTTTTTGCATAACAACAGTGGCGCGGATGGCCTTGCTTCACTTCACCGAACTTCCGGGAAAGGGATCGGTGGTGGTGGAGAGGTGTTCAAGCGCGATCTGCAATTGTAGGAGGCTACTTAGCCCCCCCCCCCGTC
>NW_015236913.1:0-666 GCF_001447785.1 Gekko japonicus | reverse complement strand
TAATAATAATAAAAAAGTTCCCTTGATAGTATAATCCTGAGCAAAGTTATACCCTTCCAAGTTCATTGATTCCCAGGGTGCAATTCGGTTTAAGATTGCAATTAGTATACTTCAGTAAAAAGTCAAAACATAGGACTCGTAGGCAATCCAGGAAAGTGTGGTGTTTTTCAAAGCCTTCCATCAAATGGTTACATCAAATCACGCTGTTCTGATGCACCGAGAAAACCCAGCCACTGGGAATTGATAATCCATGTAGGAGACTTCAAAAGATGTGAAACTTTCCCTTCTGGCCTCCGGAGAAGAGGAAATGCTGCCAAGTGGATTAACCTTCCCCAATATGCATCTTCTTGAGCTGTTATTGCGATGGGTCATTCCAGTCCGTCTCTTCTCTCACAACTCCAAAGGGAAGAGTGACCTTGCTCTTGGGCTGGGAAGAAAATCCAGCACCAAAGCCGCAAGATAAAAGCCAGTAAAATCCCTGGATCTTCACAAAAATGAATTAAAGTTCATCCTCCCCACACTAAGATTTTGGCCTTCACTATTTCACCTACTTGATGTTGCTGAACAACCAATTCCTTAGGCAATTGTGGCCCGGTGGAGAGTCCAGACCACATCAAATAGGAACTTTTTTTCCCCTTGCAGTTTTATATCACAAGCTTTCGTTAC
>NW_015236912.1:0-666 GCF_001447785.1 Gekko japonicus | reverse complement strand
CTTTGCATTTATTAATAAAATGTTATTTTAAAAAACTATGACATAACCTTTTACAAAAGGAAAATGTACAGTTAGTGGCACAACAGCTAATGGCCGAGGTTCATGCAGGCCAAAAACATATCTGCAGGAGGTCTCAAAGGTTCCACAGAGCTTTCCGAGAGACCCAGGCTCTTCTACAGGACGGCTTCATTCTTACCAAGAGAACCAAATCCCAGAGCTCAAATTCCAGAGGGACAACCATGTGAATCTGTTGCAGCAGAAGCAGGAACTTGGTGACAAAATAATAATAGTAATAAAGGCAACCAAAAACAGAGGTGCCACAACACTGTCTCTTCATGGCTCTCACCGGTTTATGCAAGGGAACAACTAGCTGGGCCGGTGAGCCTGCGTTCTAAACTGCCGGCTCCTGGCTTGCCTCTTGAAGAGGATTGGGTTGATCGGCTTCCAGAGCTAAAAAAGCCAGCTCAGAGCCAGGGAGCAGAGCGAGCAGAAAAACAGCTTCTGGCACATGCTCAGGGCCAGTCTGGGAACCCTGGTATGCAGGCAGGATTTATAACCATCACTAAAAAGGATCCCAGGCCAGAGGAGAGAGGGAATGGAGAAAAGACGACATGGGCTTGAATCATGAAGAGCAGCAAAGCTACAAACATTTCATCAACCTAGTTA